>NC_039247.1:147500-200000 GCF_003368295.1 Carassius auratus | reverse complement strand
TTAGCTCTGGATTCAGAGGATCTCTGGGGGGCGCTTCTGTGAACACCTGTGTCTCGTGGACACCAATAATGACTCACTTGCTGCTGCTTTCTCCTAATAATGGCCACAATTGACTACACCTGCTCCTCCCTCGGACAGATGGTGCTTAGAAGGGGCTCCTCCACAATCCCAGCATGCTTCAGGCCTCCACGTAACCATGACGACAGGCCAAACAGATCTGGAGCAAAACACATGAGGAGAAGAAACTTTATTCAAACACTAATGTGAGGATCATACAAAGATGTTTTTTCTTTGTTGTATGGTTGAATCAACCATCAGAGGTCAGCAGTGAGATTAAATACATATTTGTGCTAAACGTATTTAATTATTGCAGGTTTGAGGAATGCTGAATCTGTTTTTGGTGTAAGTGAGAACCCTTCAGCAGCAAACCTTCGATCAAGCGTCACGCGGCGGTCATCAGGAGCTCCTACATTATTTATCAGGCCACAAAAGATGTGTTTTTGTAAAGTAAATGGTCCTTCACACACTACACGCGGGAATCTAACAAGCCCCATCGCTCAGATGAGATAGCAGCGTGTGTGTGCTTAGACTGCAGATATTGTCAGACCTAGCCATCAATCTCACACAAGTCCCAAAACATGACCAGTGTGCCATCATTTACTCCCCCTGATGAGGATTTCCCCTCAAACACAGAGACTGAAACGGTTCTACATGAGGGCTACGTGATGAGTTTTGGTTGAACTATAGACTCTCCATCCAGTGACCCAAGAACTCAATTAAATAGTTGCTTTTGGACGACGCATAACACAGACATGAGATTTCATCTGGTGATTTATATTCTGAATTTCCAGCTGATCTGCTTATACTGTATGAATAATCTTCCTCTCAGAGTCAATGCATGCACTCATTTCCCTTCCTTCAAAACGAGTTCAGATAAGGTTTACGCGTCTCATTTTTAGTGCCCTTGATTTTATCTCTTAAATGAGCTCCAAAACAACCTCCAAACAAATGTGAGCACTGTAGCCACATCCAGATGAAGAGGCGTTTCTGACCAAGAGCTCAGGGTCGCGTAACCCTCCTGTTCTACTGAATGTTCATGCAAACGTTCGACACATACACATGCTTTGGAAAGGCTGTGCTAGTTTTGTTATGACTTCTGTCGTAAATCAACACTTTTAAAGTCAATAAAACCAAAAAAACTGTTTATTATAGCTTGTCAAACACTAAAATGTGACCCTGATGGAGCACAAAACCAGTCATAAGTGTCAATTTTTGGAAGCTGAATAAATGATCTCTCATTAATGTGTGGTTTGTTCAGAGGACAATATCTGTCTGAGATACAACTATTTGAAAATCTGGAATCTGAGGGAGCAAAAAAATCTAAATATTGAGAAAATCATCTTTAAAGTTGTTCAAATGAAGTTCTTAGCAATGCATATTACTAATCAAACATTACGTTTTGATATATTTATGGTAGGAAATTAAAAAAATATCTTCATGGAACATCATCTTTACTTAATATCCTAATTTTTTTTTTGGCATAAAAGAAAAAAAAAGGTTGTTAGTATTTTAATTACTAGACTGGTCTTTCATAATGTTCTCAAAATTTTAGAAGCACAGAAACTTTGTTCACACATCATTCATAAATTTATTAAATGTTTTAGCTGGACGTTCATCTAACATTTTTAAATGTTTCTACTTGTTTCAGAACATTCGAAACATATTACCATAATGTTTGCAAAATGGAATGTTTGTTCAGGTAACAACAAATATTTTAATAACATTGTTTTAAAAACAAAAACTGGACGTTTTAAATGTTCAGAGAACATTCAGTAATAACAACGTTTACATATTTGTAGTCATGACAGACCACAAGCAGACACATAACAGATTTATTTATTTATTTTACATTTTGTGTTTGTGTAGCTAATTTTAAACAAGTCTAGTTGACCCCTAACACAACAGAAATAACACTAAAAATAGAAGGGATTTTTCCTGGGCTGTTATGATAATAATGAGGAACACAGTGTGTATGTGCACCTGCGTGTCTCCCGCTTAAGAGGCTCCTTAAGTGCTGAAAACAAGAAGCCCAGTGTATGACGGCTAACGAGAGGAGACCTCACTCAGAAACACAGTAACTCATGCACACGCTCATTAGCCGCTGAACCGGTCGAGAGCGAGCCTGAGAGGGAGGATAATTGTTCAGATGAAATGACGTGTGGCAGTGACTCGCTTCCCAGCAGCCCATTTCATCTCTGTCATCCGGAGAACTGCTATGAAAGGATACCGCGGTAATACCTCCAGACCTGGAGAGAAAAAACACCATTCCACTGTTTCAAAAGGAAGAAATTGCTCATTGAGAAGTCGTGTTAAACATTATTATATGTAATTTGGCTTCTTTTTATGTCATGCTGCATGTTGCAACAACCATTTGCCTGTTCTCTCAAGATAAAAGCATCTGTAGCGCTTTGAAAGGAACGAGAGAGCAGCCGGCGCTCGCCACTGTTTCAGGAAAATAAGCACAATACATGTTTTTTTTATTTTTTATTAAAAGCTAACCAGGTGCCCTTCTACGCAGATTTTATTTAAACAGCAAATTGAAAATCAGCTTAATTCGGCACAATGTCTTTGTTCTCTTGTGCTGGACACACTGGTCCGTGTTTTACACAGCATCTTTTATATTCACACCTCACTCTTAGTCATTTGTTCACTAGCATTTATTACTATTTTAGTTCCAAGTTTTGAGATTCTGAAGGACTCATTAGGTGGCCAGTAACAGTATGGCAGATGCAGTATGTCTGGATTTCATTCATATTCATACACTGTAATAAATTACCATGAATTTGATTGTAAAAGACTGTAAAAATGCTATCGTAAAAACCTGTTAAATTGTTAATGGTAAATTCCCGTACTATATACAGAATAAGCGTAAATTGACATTAACAGAATTCCCTGTGTTACATTTGAAATTTGCTACCGTATTTTTTACGGTAAAATTCCAGCAACCACAGCTTCCAGTGTTTAATCCTAACTTTTACAAAAACATATTTAACAGTGTACCAACAATACCTTTTAAATGCTCACAAAGTGAGTTTCAAACCAAATACAGTACCTACTGGACAGTATGCATTGTCTGAAGCAGCATGTATGGTTTTAGAATATGCACATTCAATAAGTGACTTCTGAAAATCACTGAAAATCATATATAAAATAAAATCCATTGCTGCAAAAGAAAAAAAACCTTGTGCATAGGAACAATCATGAGAAATCTTCACTCTGATTTAAAAACTCATCTGAATGAAACTCTGTCGTGATATAAACAAAGGAATAGGAGTAAGAGGTCATTCAGAGGTCGCTAGGTCATAAATAGAGTGATTTTTCCAATTGAAAGTGTCTCAATGTCTGAAGTAAATCTAAAAAAAATCCTGTATAACTCTAGTAAATCACCTTAACCAACCTAAAAAACACAGTAATCAGTGTGACTTGAGCTAAAACAGCTACATTTATGCCATGAGTTACTGAAACATCTTGAGACTTCATATTCAAGACAAATGGGGGCATCAAGACATTATTTATAAAACGCTGATCAAACCTGTACTTAAATGAGGTAAATAACTGAACTGACTCTACATTATCATCTCTAGAGATGTTTGATTGCTGTTTTAATCTGTATTTAATAAAGCAGTATATACATACAGCTGCATAACATGACATATGGGAGATATGATTGTCTTAAAGTTTGAACGTATATCTTATGCCGTGTTTCCACCGCAGGAACTTTACCCAGGAACTAGGGACTTTGGCCTGATACTTGTGCCGCGTTTCCACCGAAATTACCCGGAACATTTTTACCAGGAACTTTTTTTCCCAGGAACTTTTTTCCCCCCAGACCTGTTGCTTTCTGCGTTTCCACCGCGGTGTAAAGTACTGGGTAGATTAGGCAAATGACTGGTGACGTAGGTCTGCACGCGTTTCTCAATACAAAGTACCTCTGATTAAAAAAAAAAAAAAAAAGTATGCTGATTTTGGACGTGCATCCTCGGTAGTTAGTTCAGACTTTGTGCATTCGACTGGGGAGTGTGATGTCTGCAACTACGCAAGTCCGGTAAATCTATAAACAGCAGCGTAACTATATACTATATATATATGATACTTGATAACTTCAGTCAGCTCGTCTTGGCTACTGCAATTTTCCCTACTGTATATTTACAATAAAACGAAATATGATATCAAATACCACTGCCTCCTTTCGTTTTCATTTAAGCATAAGAACAGCTGCAGAAATGTACTTAGTTCAGGGAAATGTGTATATGCAGCCATTACAATGAAAGAAATATTATATAGACTTGCCTTTTTTATTTTCATTTTAACATATAGATAAATTGAATACGGACCAAAGAAAACCTGTTAGATTTACCCCGCAGCTGAATTATATTTTATGTTTAACCACTAAAGACACATCAGAGCCAGCGGCACACATCAGAAGGTCTATCCCAGGAGAGGCTGCTCTCTGCGGATACATGAGGACTGAGCTCCCGCTGATCGAGTGGAGCTCACCGTCTACGAGATCAGCGAAACACATTTTTAAATAGGCGCTGTCTTAATAAATAAACAACAGATTTCAGTTTCAAACAACTACATTCTCGCCTGAAATACTTTTAAAATTACATTTCATGACACAATAACAGTAATATTTTGAAAATGTTGATCCGAATAAATGGTGGTTGAACTCAACCAATGCTGCGTGAACTCAACCAATCAGGATGTTTAGCGCCAAAGTCCCGCCCTCTAAAGTTCCGGAACTTTAAAAAAGTACCACCTCGCCAGCAGGGACTTTCTGGGGGGCATTTTTTTTACCCGGAACTTTTATTTAGTTCCTGGTTCCTGCGGTGGAAACACACCAAGTACCGGACCAAGTCCCTAGTTCCTGGGTAAAGTTCCTGCGGTGGAAACGCGGCTTTGGTGTGTTTCCACCGCAGGAACCAGGAACTAAATAAAGTTCCGGGTAAAAAAATGCCCCTCAGAAAGTCCCTGCTGGCGAGGTGGTACTTTTTCAGAGTTCCGGAACTTTCGGGGGCGGGACTTTGGCACTAAACATCCTGATTGGTTGAGTTCACGCAGCATTGGTTGAGTTCAACCACCATTTATTCGGGTCAACATTTTCAAATATTACTGTTATTGTGTCATGAAATGTAATTTTAAAAGTATTTCAGGCGAGAATGTAGTTGTTTAAAACTCAAATCTGTGGTTTATTTATTAAGACAGCGCCTATTTAAAAATGTGTTTCGCTGATCTCGTAGACGGTGAGCTCCACTCGATCAGCGGGAGCTCAGTCCTCATGTATCCGCCGAGAAGCACCCTCTCCTGGGATAGACCTTCTGATATGTGCCGCTGGCTCTGATGTGTCTTTAGTGGTTAAACATAACATATCATTCAGCTGCGGGGTCAATCTAACAGGTTTTCTTTGGTCTGTATTCCGTTGATCTATATGTTAAAATGAAAATAAAAAAGGCAAATTTATATAATATTTCGTTTCATTGTAATGGCTGCATACACACATCCCTGAACTAAGTACATTTCTGCAGCTGTTCTTATGTTTAAATGAAAACGAAAGGAGGTAGAGGTGTTTGATATCCTATTTCTTTTTATTGTAAATATATAGAGAAGAAAATTGCAGTAGCCAGGACGAGCTGACTGAAGTTATCAAGTACGCTGCTGTTTGCAGATTTACCGGCTTTGCGTCGTCGCGGACATCACCCTCCCGAGTCGAATGCGCAAAGTCTGAATGCACCAAAATCAGCGTATTTTGTATTGAGGAACTCGCGCAGACCTCCATCACCAGTCTATTTTCCTAATCTTCCCGGTACTTTACACCGCTGTGCAATGTTGCCAGATTGGAAATGTCCAAGTATCGTACCAGAAGTTCAAAATTATCGTATTTGGAAGAAAATTATTGTACATGAGTCAAAAGAGTTATTTATCTATTCTAAACCAACAGCATTTTGACACGACCTGCAAGTTACCACAGTAGATAAAAAGGCATAGGCTATTGTTGGACGGAAGCAGTGAGAAAAAAATACTATCCCATTAATTTTAGTGACTTTCTGCATCGCGGCACATATTAAAACATATTAAAATGATTTTTAACACTTGATTTGTCACATCTAGTGAAGAAGGAATTTAGCTGTTTCTGCGTAGCCAATTAACTCCACATCTGAGCCGCTGTCATCAGAATCCTGTGTGTTGCCAGATGTTGAAGGGGTTCTTGCTGTCATGGATCGCAACAGTTCTTGTTGGCTTTAAAGTTGGCATCCTCCTGCATTTTTAACACACCCTCAGGTGCACACGAACGCATTCAGAGTGTCTGTAATGAGCAGATTTCGTGTATGAGTAAAGAAACCCCATGACTGCAACTACCATCATATACATTTTCATAAAATTCTGAAATTATCGTACATTACAGGATTTGATTCATTATTGATTATTGAAATTATCGTACAAATATGATAATTATTGTACGTCTGGCAACACTGCCGCAGTGGAAACGCAGAAAGCAACAGGTCTGGGGGGGGGGGGTTCCTGGTACAAATGTTCTGGGTAATTTCGGTGGAAACGAGGCATTATTTCTTATCCTCTCACTGAAGTGCTCAGGAATGCCATGTAATATCATATAATCCACTTTCTTTACAACAACTTCTTTCTTGACCGACTTACGATGAACTTTTGTAAGTTATGAATGCTTGTTTGTTTCCTTTATTTTACAGTTACAATAACGCTCAAATGCACCAAACACTTATCTTAACTCTACAAAATGCAACGCAAAACAAAAGAAACATAAACTACATCAAACATTAAATTGATGAAAATAATTGTACATTTAAATAATAAAAAGATTTGCACGTGACGATTTGTACTGGCATAATGCTAAAATATGACAAATACCAGAGTGACACATTAGATTAATTTTAAGATCATTGTAAATTACAATGAAAACAATAAATTACTATGTATTAAATGAGAAACATGTGAAATAGCAGCATGTTGTGAGGCGTCTGTGTTTGGACTTAGTCTGACTGAGAACCAGCTCTGTTAATCACTACACTTCCTGTGCCATGATTAAACTAAACACACACACACACACACACTCGCACGCACGCACACACACACCTTCTGTATCTATCTGTATTTAATGTTATCTGTATGCACCAAGGGTCTGATAATAATGCAATTTCAATTATCTGTATGTATGTACTGAACATGTGGAAGAACTGACAATAAAGCAGACTTGACTTGATATTATATAGATATATATATGACGCAGTGATGCAGATGGACAGACAGTGTCACGTCACTCAGGTTAAGAGCAGCTGTGATCTAATGGGGTTCACCATCGGCAGACACACTCTGTTCACACTGTTCAGTGTTCATGTGTGTGTGTGTGTGTGTGTGTGTGTGAGTGTGCGTGTGTGTGTCAGTGTGTGTGTGTGTGAGTGTGCGTGTGTGTGTGTGTGTGTGTGTGTGTGTGTGTGTGTGTGTGTGTGTGTGTGTGTGTAATCAGCTCCACACTTGTTGAATTGTAACACAAACAGTGAGTTGCTCTGCTCTTTGATCTTCAGCTAAGACTCTCCCCGGCGTTTTGTGCTGTTTTTTTCAAGCATCACGTCTAATAACCACACACACACACGTCTGGTCAGCTATCCTTGTGGGGACTCTCCATAGGTGTAATGGTTTTTATACTGTACAGACCGTATTTTCTATCGCACTACACCAACCCTACCCCTAAACCTAACCCTCACAGGAAACTTTCTGCATTTTTAGATTTTCAAGAAACTTCATTCTGTGTAATTTATTAGCTTGTTTACCCGTGGGGACCTCAATTTAGGTCCCCACCGTGACACGAGTCCCCATGAGTCTGTGTGTATTCAGGTTTAAGTCCCCACCAGAATAGAAAAACAAGTACACACACACACACACACACACACACAGTGTTTGCTCATTGTTTGCAGTGTATTTGTTCTCGTTCTAAACAAACTCACTTAATTTTTTTTTTAATTATACAAGAATCAAGCCTTCAGATCATTTTGCATCTCCAGTAAATCTTGATTTAAGGATGATTAGATTTTTGTACTGCACAACAAGACACAAATACTGAGTAAGAGATTCGTGCAGAGCATGCACCGTTTGTTTTACTGACGTACAGTATTTAACCAAATTAAGACCTCTTAGGGATATTCAAAGCTTTAGTCTGAAAACATGTGAATCAAGACCTTTTTAGGATCTACTAAACCCAATATGTGATCCCTGTCTTAAATGACAAATAGCTGAGAGTCTGATGTGTCTTTAACATTTTCCACATTTAATAAGCAGTAATTTAAGACAGAGTGTAGTTCTCATCTAAGGCATGTCGTTTTTTATTATTCTGAGCGGGTGTCGATGGAGGAATCTCTGGTCAGTCTGCGGTCAGTCTCCGCTGTAAGGACCCGAGGTGCCGGGATCAGCAGGTTGACAGGATCCGTGTTTGAGCGATTAAATACGCTTAAGCCGTTCCTCTACAGACCAGCGATCTGCTCTGTGAGGAAGGCAGACGGATGGAGCCGCAATAAAGGCCAGGACACTTTCATTATTGCTTTGACCTGAAGGGTCAGGCAGCACTAGCCGCAGGAGAACTAGCCATTAGCCAGCTCTCCATCAGCACACACCTCGCGCCGGACATGATTTATTCACACAGAGCTCAGAAAGAGCCGAATCAATGGAGCTGGAACCGAGACAGAGAGCGTTAACTGCTGTGATGTCTCTCTGTCATCATTCCTGCTCCGTCACACCTTTCACCTGCTGAGCTGAAGAACCAGACGCACAGAACAGGAAGAGACAACCTGAAGACAACCAGATGCCAATAATCATTTTTAATGTAGGATCTAGAAAAAAATCTGATCAAATGATGCATTAGGACTTGCGTTTACTGACCTAATAAACTCTTTTGGAGTCAACACTAGATTTAATTATATCACATGGAATCGATCTTACTGCTATAGATATTGTACCTCATAGTGAAGATATTACAGACCATTTCCTTGTATCGTGCATGCTGCGTATAACTGATATTAACTATATGTCTCAGCGTTACCGTCTGGGCAGAACTATTGTTCCAGCCACCAAAGAAAGATTCGCAAATAACCTGCCTGATCTATCTCAACTGCTATCTGTACCCAAAAATACACATGAATTAGATGAAATTACTGACAACATGGGCACTATTTTCTCTAATACATTAGAAGCTGTTGCCCCAATCAAATTGAAAAAGGTTAGAGAAAAACGTACTGTACCATGGTATAACAGTAATACTCACTCTCTCAAGAAAGAAACTCGTAGTCTTGAACGCAAATGGAGAAAAACTAACTTAGAAGTTTTTAGAATTGCATGGAAAAACAGTATGTCCAGCTATAGACAGGCTCTAAAAACTGCTAGGGCAGAGCATATACACAAACTCATTGAAAATAACCAAAACAATCCAAGGTTTTTATTTAGCACAGTGGCTAAGTTAACAAATTACCAGACGCCACCTGATTCAAATATTCCACCAATGTTAAATAGTAATGACTTTATGAATTTCTTCACTGATAAAATAGATAACATTAGAAATACAATAGCGAATGTAGATTCTACAGCATCTAACACTTCAGTTTCATCCATCGCACCCAAAGATAAACTGCAGTTCTTTACAAATATAGGACAGGAAGAGCTAAATAAACTTATCACTGTATCTAAACCAACAACATGTTTATTAGATCCTGTACCCACTAAATTACTGAAAGAGCTGTTACCTGTAGCCGAAGAACCGCTTCTCAATATCATTAACTCCTCGTTATCTTTAGGACACGTCCCAAAACCAAAATCTACTTATTTCAAAGGGAAAACAACTTTTCATACGCACTCACAGATAACTGTTCTTGTTTTAATCAGAAAACCAGACTTCATATCTTCATCTTGCATCTCCAGTAAAATTCTACTGATTTAAAGATGTTTAGATGTTTGGAAAACAAGACAGAAATACTGAGGAAGAACATACTAATGTTTCACATTCAGTTTTGGGACTTCAAATTAGACCTTCAGATCAGACCTTTTAAGGCCTTCATTTGTGCAAACTACAGTCAAGATTTGAGACCTTAAAAAAGCTTAAAGAGCTGCAGAAACCCTGAAGTTAGTGCATGACATTAGCACATTAATTCCTGTCACACACAAACACACACACACACACACACGTGGGAGCAGAGATGGCAGTATTGAACAACTCTAATAATAATTGTTCTAAAAGCTGCAAGCGGTGAACCTGAGCACTGTTCCACAATCACACACACACACACACACACACACACACACACACACGTGTGCGGCGGACAGCACTATTGATCAGCATGCCGAGGTAAACACCTGATCGATTCGCAGCAGTCGCCGAACACACAGTGCTGTCAGCAGAGCGCTGCGGGTCTCGAGCGCTTGTTTAGGAATCTCTCTGAGACCTTCCTGAAAACTGGGCCGACTGTAGAGTCATTTCCAGTTAGCATCAGTCCCATCATGAGACCTGTGAGAGAAAGAGAGTCTGAGCATGACATCTGTCCTTCATTACAGCCCATTCAGCAGCAGAAACCAGCTGAAGCTCAGTCACAACCAACACAAGCAGTAAACCGAATGGAACATAATACATCAGTGTGGTGCCACTGTAAAAAAATACCACTTAAACCACTTCACTTGACAAGGAAAACAACTTAAAACAAGAAGCATGACTGATTAAAACGAGAATACACTCCTGTCAACAGGTTCAGAAAAATCAACTTCTCTAACCCTTTGAGGGATACTTGTTTTTCTTTTCATCATGAGCTCACTTAAGTTTGATCCATTTTTCAGAAAACTAGACTTTTATGTTTATTTTGCGCCTCCACTAAATGTATCTTGATCTAAAGGGGTCATGAACTGAGAAATCTAATTTTCCATTGATCTTTTGACGTGTAAGAAGTCAGTGTCCTAAAAAAACTGTGTATGGTTCAGATCTCAAAACTTTCTCGTTAGTTCAGAAACAGCTTTTGATGAAACCGAGCTGAAAATGACTTGTTTTGGATCGTCACATTGTGATGTCATAGTGTGACAAAGGCCCGCCTCCCACTGCATCTTTAGCCCCGCCCACCGATTCACACCTGCAGTAGTAGAGACGCAAACACAGGATCACTCCATCAGCAAAACCTCAAAGATTACAAGACGTCAGATGTCTTTGAATTGCTTTCTAGTGTCAGTGTGGATTTGTTTTTAAACAAGACAGTTTGAGAGTAAAGGATGATGCAGTGCTGGGTCCTACAGTAAACATGCTTTTACCAACATTGCATTGTCTGTTCAAACTGTCTGATGTATACTGAGTATTATACGCTTTTAACCCCAATGACCCATGTTGTTTTCAGCATCTATCTAATATTTTAAAATGCATAACTGTTAATCACAGCTGTGGGTGTCTTAAATGGATATCGTCGAAAGCGCTTACAGCAAACGTCTGTAAATGTGACGTGAACGACATGATTCAGAGAGCATTTCCTACAGATGTCAGTCGGCATCAGATCTGTCCGGGATGTTCAGAAATGACCTGTTTACGGTCACAAACAAGCCAAAAATAAAGCGCAGTGAGTTACGTAAAGTATGAAAATAAATGGAGTCTAATCTGATGAATCTTTTAGACGATGCACAGATAGAGGAAAATAAAGGGAGAAAGTAATGAGTTGTATTTCAGTTTCTGAATCGAGGTCGACTGATCTAACAGTCTGCTCAAACTCTGAGCACTTCAGTGTAATTATGAGTCGAAACGATCACTTGATCATGTACAGCATCTGCAGCTGATGATGGTGAAACTAGAACGAATGTCACGCAGCGATGCTACTGACTGAACGTGACTCACGTGTGCTGGAAGACTGAAGGAGACGACCGCATGCACACACTGAGATGATGATGATGATGATGAGATCTGACAACAGAAGAGAAGCATCTGAACATCAGTCCAACAGCTGCAGATCAGCTGAGATCCAGAGAAACATCACTTCAGTGACCTGCTGCTTCCCAGACATAGAGTAACAGCAAAGACACTGATAATGTTACTGATGATTTCTGTTTCAGATAAAAGCTGTTCTTCTGAACTTTCTGATCATCTGTGAATCCTGAAAGATAAACTGCATCACAGTTTCCACAGAAATATTGAGCAGCACAACTGTGTTCAACACTGATAATAATCAGAAATGTTTCTTGAGCAGTAAATCATCATATTATTCTGATTTCTGAAGATCATGTGACACTGAAGACTGGAGGAATGATGCTGAAAATACAGCGGAGCATCACAGAAATACATTACACTTCAACACAGATTCACACAGAAAACAGATGATTTACACTAGAATAATATCTCACTATTTTTACTGTTTTTTTGATCAAATAAATGCAGTCTTGATGAGCATACACACATATGGCGGTCTGCGGGTAAACACTGATGTTATTCTGCGTGTGTTGGAATCTCTTCAGAAGCTGGAGAGTTAGCTCCGGTGGCTCTGGACTCAGAGAGAGTGTAACTGAATGACTCGGTGTCACACAGCTGTGAATTATAGAGGCGATGTGTCCTCCACATAATGGCTCAGGACGCTCTCTCATATTAAACACGAGCGCGTCTGCTGAATGATTTGTAGCTGTGTGCCGCTGAAGGTCTCTGACAGCAGGACGAGTTTGACTTGGGTTCTTCTGATGACCTACATGCCTGGAAAAGTCTTGTTTAACAGAGTCACGTCACGTGAACAAGCAGTAACTGTATTCTCTGGTGTTCTGGAGCGGTCTCTTTATGAGCTACAGCTGGAACGCCGACTCTGAAGGGAAGGATGGGAAACTGCTCTCATTACAATCATCTTTATCGCTGCTCTGGATGTGCATTTACGCTCATTAATATGCATGTGAACGTGTCTCGTGTGAATTACAGCGATGCACTGCACAAATGAGTTTCACACTCTCTCTGCATCCTGATGACAGACTCACACACTCCAGAACATCTACTCTGCTTTCATTTCATCAGATTTTGAAATCTATTAATTAATATAATTCTATTAATATTTTGAATTCTTTCAAATAAGACTGTTAATCAGTTAAAATGAACCAGTGTTATATTAGTTCTTATTCATATTTTGACATTATTGACATTTTTATTCTTATTTTAGGTACAATTTTAGTAATTTAGTTGTTGGTTTTTCTGCCATATTTATGGATTTATTTTTCAGTTTTTGCTATTTTAGTACATCAAGTTAAACTAAATGACAAATGTTGCCTTAGAAACTACATCAAAAAAACGTACATTTCTGAGTGTAGAAGTATTACATTTGAGTTTGTAAGTGTGCTGTTTTTGCTTCAAACTCAAATCAAGCATGTCTCCTCAAATCATCATGTTGTTAAACAGAGTCTCCAGCTGCATTTCAACATATTAATATATGCACTTGGCAGATGATTCACCCAATGACACTAACACTGCATTCAATGCTATATGCGTGCGTTCCCTGGGAATCGAACCCACAACCTTTGCCATGATCTACCGTTTGAACTACAGGAATGATCAGATGCAGCAGAAAACATCTGGAAACCCCCAGTGATGCACATCGAAGGACTGGAGTCACGTCTGCAGAGAATATACACCGCTGACCGTGACTGAAATCACCTTACAGCACACACAATAATGATTATTCAGCCGTCGCACAACAGTGAGAGTCAAAGTCAAGAAGAATCAGATCCCAGGTCAGATGACCACATTTCTGGTTTGTGGAAGAGAATAAATCTGATCTAGTGAGGATCTGTGTTTGTGAACACAGTGTCAGTTTTGCATTAAATCTATCTCCAGACTCTGTTAGGAGTGAAAACACCCATCGTTTCTTCACCTGTCTTCTTCACGTCTCTCAAATCAATGTGTTCGATGTCTGCCACAGTCACACCGCTGCGTCTCCAGATCATTCATCACCGCTGAAACATCACGCTGACGTTAATCTGAAAGTAAACTAAACAAACCGTTCGTGAAAAATATGATGTCAGCCCCCAAATGAGCACAAACCTGTTTCTAACCAGCGTTTCTGTGCTTGGTTCCCTGCAGATCTGATCTGATCTTCTCAGGACTCATACAGATACAGATCAAAAGAGTAAAACATCACAATCCTGGTCCTTTCAATAACCAAAGATGACGGATGCAACCACATCAAAGTGTTACATAAAGCCCATCTCTGAGAAGTGCATAAAAGTAAAACTAAAAGCATACTTTCCTATTTTCAGTTTAAAAGAAGTATACTACGTAATAGCCCACTTGAATAAACGTCTTCTTCGTAAGGGTATAAACACAGAACTGAACAGCAGACTTCACTATAGCTGGCACTGTGTGAAGAAAACACTTCAAATCTAATAAAGCACACAGGAAACACAGCAGCTCCCATGATGCTCTCTGCCTCTCCTCACGTCCACAGATCACAGATGCATGTAAATAGCAGGAAATCAGAAGCCAAGGAAGCGAGATGAAATCATATTTCATTTAGTGAAGTAATTACCATAAGGTCGCTGCAGATCAGCTCCATTTGTCTTTCTTGATCGGCAGTTCTGCATCAGAAATTAAAGTTAAAAATTAAAGTTAAACGCACGTGCATTACGACATCAGTGCATCAAGATATTCATTCACCTGACCGTTAGTTCATCACGCTTTCTGTACTTTAAAACTTCAAAAAGAATAGGATACCTTGCAGCAAAATGACAATGAAAGTGAGTTTATGATTTAAAAAAGAACACATATCTGTCAATGTGGCCGAAACAATAAATAAATGAATAAACAAACCTGATAGAATAACAAGTTTTCAATTCCACATGAACTTAAAATAAAAGCATAAACTTTCTTTTCTTCACTTTATTGTAAAACAGGACTTCTTATTGAGCATCTTCAGGAAGTGTATCCTGATTTAAGGATGTTACTAGAAACAAGACCGAAATACTGGGCAAGATATTCATGCTTCACATTTAAAGCCATGACTTTATTAATTTAGACCTTGATTAATTAATACATGATATCACTAAAGCATTTCAGAAACCAGTTTTTGCTGTAATGAACGTAAGTAATGAGATCCTAAAGTGTGCTGTCTGTTGCATTAAGCGTTTGTTGTGTAACAGACACAGGAAGCTTCATTACGAATAGAAGTGTGTTCGTGTGTTCGTTTAGATGAATGTGTTTCCTGGAGACACACACGTGTTCAGCTGCTGAGGAATCAGGTGTGTTTGATGAGGGACACTGTGGGAGCCGCTGATGATGATGAAGATGATGAAGATGATGATGGTAGGGAGAGAAGGAGTGTTTCAGTGATGAGATGAGGGTCGAGTCCTGCTGTGTTTGTTAATGCGGGGCCTCCAGGGGCCACTGGAGCACATCATCCAGAGCTCATAAACATGCACAGGCTGCCCTTTACACACACACACACACACACACACACACGCACACACGCACGCTCTGACCTCAGTGCACACACTCTTAAAGGGCAGACCGTTAATGCAGTCTGAATATCACACACACACACCTTCATGTGTGTCCAGACCACAAAACGTGAGTCTCTCTCTCTCTCTCTCTCACACACACACACACACACACTAATGCACTAATTGCAGCACACAAGGTGATATTAACCCCACGCTGCACAGGGACATTTACAACTGCCCTTTCTCCAACTACGTTACGCCCGACAGTTTTGTCCAGATTAAAGCCTGCCTCATCCACGGAGATGAACTCATGTAGCAGTTCAGCGGCATCAAAATAGAGAATATTGAATAGTGTTACAGAAAACACATACAGTAACGACAAAGTCTATATTTTCACACCAGTAGGGCTTGGGTTAGGTCAGTATAAACTAGAATTCAATGATGAACTGCCTTTAACTGAAAATTAAGTGGTTACTATTGTCATTTTACATTATTTACATACTATTTTCCTATTTCAGACTGTAAAGTGCTTTGACACGATCTATGTTGTTAAAAGCACTATATAAATAAAGGTGACTTGACTTGACTTGACTTATATGTGGATTAAACCCCGAACAGTGACTTCACCTTCTCATTTCACAGATCACAACACAGACAGACTTAAAAGACCAGCTAAGGATAACCTCGAAATCACAGATACAGACAGAGAAACATCTCAGTAATGTGTGTGTGTGTGTGTGTGTGTGTGTGTGTGTGTGTGTGCGTGTTAGTGTTAGTGTGTGTGTGTGTGTGTGTGTGTGTGAGTGTGTGAGTGTGTGTGTGTGAGTGTGTGTGTGTGTGTGTGTGTGTGTGTGTTAGTGTGTGTGTGTGTTCGGATTCAGATGAGTCTCAGAACACAGCCGGTGAACTCAATCTCCTCCGGTCTCTCGGTACACTGTCTGCGGGTCTCGTCCCTGCGGTCCCAGCTGCTGAAGAGGCCTGGAGAAAATTAAACACACACATGTTTGTTCTTCTATCAGAGATCTTCTGTTTCTGTTCTGAACCAACAATATTTTCTACTCATAAACATCCACACAAACCTCTCTGCATTTAGGAAGCTCATAAGACCACATCTAATCAAGAAACAAATCTGAGCTGTTCCTCAAATTGGTTGCACATCAAACTATTTCTACAACAATTTCTATAGCACTGTACATAACACTGTTTCAAAACAGCTTAATAAAGTTAAAAAACATCAGTATTAATGTTCATCAAATATGATACAATCTCAAATTCTGCTGTATATCAGCTCTACAGAAGACAATAGTGTCATTATTCAGATCAATTCAGATCAGTTCAATAACATGCTTCATGTCCTCATATCTGACCCATATTTGTGTTGTGTAATGACTCAAATGTCGAAGTGCTTTTAAGAGCATCAATCGATGATCAATCGCCATGTTGAGAAGATGAGAATCACTATGAGTTTCATTCAAACATGTTTACACATAAACACCTGCACTGGGACAGATCTACTACATGAAATCCCTTTTAAACTACATTTTAATCTTTAAGCAGATGCTTTTGTCCAAAGAAACTTGAGAAACAAATGAGAAGAGCAAACAGAAGCAATTCAGCCCAATAGGACGGCAACAGTATTCAAGTGCTGTAAGTCTCAGTTAGTCTAGCACAGTACACTTACCAGTTTCTTTCTTTCTTTTCCAAAAAAAAAGAAGCAAATAGAATAAGAAAATGTTAGCATTAATCAGTCAAGTGCTAATTAAAAAGATGTTTCTTTAGACATTTTTTTGAAGATGGCCAAAGACAGCTTGAACTGAGATAGGCAGGTCATTCCAGCAGCTTGGAACAAGTCCAGATAAAGGTCTGTGAGAGGGATTCTGTGCCTGATTGGGATGGTTGCATGAGGCATCCTTCACTTGCCGAATGCAAGCTTCTGTAGGGCACATAAGTCTGAACTAGTGAGTTTAGGTACTCTGTCTTGTAGGCAAATCAGTAAAAATTGTAGATACCACAAACAGTTCTGTCTTTGCAAGATTGAGTTGAAGGTGGTGGTCCTTCATGCAGCCAGAGATGTCTGTCAGACAGGCTGCAGTGTGAATAGTTACCGTCGGATCATCTGGTTAGAATGAGAAGTAGAGTTGAGTTTCATCAGCATAGCAGTTATAGGAAAAGCCATGTATCTGGATGACAGATCCTAATAATGACATATACTGTAGAGAGAGAAGAGAAATGGTCCAAGCACTGAGCCCTGAGGAACCCCAGTAGAAAAAAGTTGTGACTTAGAAACCTCCCCTTTCCAAGACGCTCTGAAGGATCTACCTGAGAGGTAAAATTTGAGCCACTGGACTGCAGTTTCTGAGATGCCCATCTTCACGAGGGTTGATAGTTACTCTCACTCCACAACAAATCCTTTAAAATTTAACCTTCTTTAGAGCAGAACAACATATATATATATATATATATATATATATATATATATATATATATATATATATATATATATATATATATATATATATATATATATATACAGTATTGTTCAAAATAATAGCAGTACAATGTGACTAACCAGAATAATCAAGGTTTTTAGTATATTTTTTATTGCTACGTGGCAAACAAGTTACCAGTAGGTTCAGTAGATTCTCAGAAAACAAACAAGACCCAGCATTCATGATATGCACGGTCTTAAGGCTGTGCAATTGGGCAATTAGTTGAAAGGGGTGTGTTCAAAAAAATAGCAGTGTCTACCTTTGACTGTACAAACTCAAAACTATTTTGTACAAACTTTTTTTTTTTTTCTGGGATTTAGCAATCCTGTGAATCACTAAACTAATATTTAGTTGTATGACCACAGTTTTTTAAAACTGCTTGACATCTGTGTGGCATGGAGTCAACCAACTTGTGGCACCTCTCAGCTGTTATTCCACTCCATGATTCTTTAACAACATTCCACAATTCATTCACATTTCTTGGTTTTGCTTCAGAAACAGCATTTTTGATATCACCCCACAAGTTCTCAATTGGATTAAGGTCTGGAGATTGGGCTGGCCACTCCATCACATTAATTTTGTTGGTTTGGAACCAAGACTTTGCCCGTTTACTAGTGTGTTTTGGGTCATTGTCTTGTTGAAACAACCATTTCAAGGGCATGTCCTCTTCAGCATAGGGCAACATGACCTCTTCAAGTATTTTAACATATGCAAACTGATCCATGATCCCTGGTATGCGATAAATAGGCCCAACACCATAGTAGGAGAAACATGCCCATATCATGATGCTTGCACCTCCATGCTTCACTGTCTTCACTGTGTACTGTGGCTTGAATTCAGAGTTTGGGGGTCGTCTCACAAACTGCCTGTGGCCCTTGGACCCAAAAAGAACAATTTTACTCTCATCAGTCCACAAAATGTTCCTCCATTTCTCTTTAGGCCAGTTGATGTGTTCTTTGGCAAATCGTAACCTCTTCTGCACATGCCTTTTTTTTAACAGAGGGACTTTGCGGGGGATTCTTGAAAATAGATTAGCTTCACACAGACGTCTTCTAACTGTCACAGTACTTACAGGTAACTCCAGACTGTCTTTGATCATCCTGGAGGTGATCATTGGCTGAGCCTTTGCCATTCTGGTTATTCTTCTATCCATTTTGATGGTTGTCTTCCGTTTTCTTCCACGTCTCTCTGGTTTTGCTCTCCATTTTAAGGCATTGGAGATCATTTTAGCTGAACAGCCTATGATTTTTTGCACCTCTTTATAGGTTTTCCCCTCTCTAATCAACTTTTTAATCAAAGTACGCTGTTCTTCTGAACAATGTCTTGAACGACCCATTTTCCTCAGCTTTCAAATGCATGTTCAACAAGTGTTGGCTTCATCCTTAAATAGGGGCCACCTGATTCACACCTGTTTCTTCACAAAATTGATGACCTCAGTGATTGAATGCCACACTGCTATTTTTTTGAACACACCCCTTTCAACTAATTCAACTAATTGCCCAATTGCACAGCCTTAAGAGCGTGCATATCATGAATGCTGGGTCTTGTTTGTTTTCTGAGAATCTACTGAACCTACTGGTAACTTGTTTGCCACGTAGCAATAAAAAAATATACGAAAAACCTTGATTATTCTGGTTAGTCACATTGTACTGCTATTATTTTGAACAATACTGTATATATATTCTAATGAATAAATATAAGTGAAGTATGTAATATAATAATATAGGCATAGCTATAAACAAGCCAAAACAAATTAATTTAAAACGAAACTGGAAAGTTAGCTTACCTCTCTCATTCAGCACAAATCCAAATGTTTCCATATTTGCAATTTATTTGAAGCTTAACTACCCTATTATTTATTAGGTATAATAGGTTTGTACTTTGTGCGCGTTTCAATGTCGATGGGAAATAAATCATAATGAGCATAAATATGCAATAGTGGACTGGTGCTCACGGTCAACAGCTGAAACATCAAATACTCCATCATTTTTGGTCATAAAGTAAAGGCATGATTATAAACTGAAAAAAGTGTTAGCAGTTTGAAGATTCAAGAATATTAGCATAGTTTATTATAATTCCTTCGAAACACTGTTCTGTTCTTATTTGTCTCTGGAACCTGAACAAAAACAAATATTTTGCTAAAAATGAACCAAAATGAAAACATTTAGCTTTTAATCCATGTATTTAACAGTTTACACCCACCCGCTCCCCATCTCTGGGTGGGAGATCTTCCCAGGGCAGTAGCTTGTGTCACAGACTAATATCAGGGTAATATCAGGGTGCCCACTCTGGAGATGGCACCGGAGGTGAGGGGGCACAGTTACCGAGGTGGGCAGGCCGGGCCCCCTGAGGCCCCCAGTGGTGCCGACCAGAATAAGGTGCAAATTAGGCGCAGTCAAAAGTGAGTCAACATGAGACACTCATGCAGAAGTTTATGTCAGACAGACTCATGGCGTTCACACTGCGTCTAATCTCTGAAGCTCATTAGTCTCAGAGCGTTTGGCTTCCAGTTTCCTCCAGACAGGTGGAGTGTGTGCCATCCTCATCTTCTCGCTGCTCCACGCGATCCATCATCTCTGGAGCGCTGCCATGCTGCAGAAACTTCTGTATCCGAGGCTCTGATTAATTTCCTGCTTTAATCTGCTGGCTCACACTGCTTCCTAAAGTCTAAACACACACAAAGAGCTGGGCTGGTCTGAGCGTGCACCTGTTCACCTAACTTTACATCACATCACTAGCGCTGTGCCATATTTAGAATTTACAGTAATATCGTAATTGATGTTTTAATGATTTGCAAGCTTAAATTATCCAGTCACCTATGAATGAGTATACAGAATCAAAATAGAAAAATGCATCTTAATTAGTACTATCACACAAGCAGCAGTGCATTTTTCCTGAATATTAGTGCTTGAGCTTGATCATAAATTAGATATTAATTTTATACAAATGATACAATATTATCTGCATTTACCATTTCACTAATGAAACAGAACATTTTTGTGTCTCTGAGCAACACTGCCTGTTTTCTTCCTGAATCAGTCTGTTTTTGAATGAACCATTTGAGTCAATGATTCAGTGAATCACTTATTAAGACAGGCCCTTGCTGCCACCTACTGGTGGTTTTAGTATCACCTTTATTTATCCATGACCAGCCTAAATCTGCTGAGGTATAAGTACAAAAACGCTTTGTTATTAAAAAATGATAAATAAATAAAAATCCCTAAATTATTGCAATTTCATTTTTTGTCAATATTGCAAACCCTAGACACCACAATAATTCATATCTGAGGAAAATATAATAGTGGCTCTCTTGCAAAAACTGATGTTTTTGGTTGCTAAGGTGGTTTCTAGGGCATTGCTGTGTGGCTATATCATATAAACACATATGACTCTTAAACTGTTTGAAATTCATGTCTAGTCAATGTTCTTAGTGATCATTAATGTTTCATATGTAGTGGAGACACACATGTTGCTGTCCAGGGTTTAATTGGGGCCTGTCTCCATCCTCCCGTGTGACCGAGAGCCGTTTGCAGCACACTCCATTATGGACGGAGGATTAATGTTGACATCATGAATGCGCTGGAGAGAATATTAAGTGCTCAGTCCAGCGTGACCACACACACGTACGCATATTAATTAGCAGGAGGCACGAGATGAGATGATCTTTAGCAGCAAACACACATCAACAAACACTATGAGCTCCCTACCTAGACAGCATCATAGCAGACGTGAAGTGTGTTACCATGGTCCAGTTAACTCCTGCTGCACCATTAACAGAGTAAAAGTGTTTCAGTCATTCATAGTCTGCTCTGCTCCAATACTCCACTCAAATCTGCTTTGGTTGCAGTATTCAAAGCAGTTTTTCACTTGGTTTAATTACTTATATTTTTATTACTCATTTGTAAGATGTTTCGAATAAAGGTGCCTGATAAATGAATATATGTGTGTGTGTGCGTGTGTGTGTGTGTGTGTGTGTGTGTGTGTGTGTGTGTGTGTGTGTGTGTGTGTGCGTGCGCGTGTGTGCGCGTGTGTGTGTGTGTGGTAAATCAACAGCGCCCCCTGTTGAGAGCAGAGATGCAGTGACACTCAGTTCTGACTCTCCTGCTTTAACCAATCACACAAGATGATAACAACTTCTCTAAAAAATGAAAGGGAAATAAAAAGTATGACTTTCGAGCTGATTTTAGAGAAAGAATAATGACATAAGCCACAGGAGGTGATGCATTGAGATGAATTTACCACAGGTACCTGAAGCTAAAACAAAAATCAGCAGTATTTCTGAGGAGCCGCGCATGCAGTGATTGATTTATTGTTCAGCAAACACTTTAAAAATAAATGAGAGACGTTCAGTATCAGAGAGTCTCATCATTACACACGTGTTTGCTCAAACACTTCACTTATCACGGGACAGAGAGCGGAAGGGAATCACCATGGTTACAGCAAGGGACCGGACTGTGATTAATAGCAGGAAGACTGGTGTCGAGAGACAGATGTAGGTCATGAACGCTCAGAAGAGCATGTTGACAGAGAAATCAATAAAAGCCCCAGAGCTACACACAGCGCTTTCATAAGCGGAAAGATTCAGTCTCTACAACACAAAGAAAACGATTGTGCTGTGAGCTGCTGCTGACCAGTGCATGAGACTGAATGAGATTATAGTATGAGACCATATGAGGCTGTATGAGAGCGTGTGAAATCCTGTCGGACCGTGTGACACTGTATGAAAATGCACGAGACTGTATGAGATAATACGAGACAGTACAAGACCATATGAGATAGTATAAAATTGTATGAGATGTGTAAAACAGTTTGAGACCACACAGACCTGCAGCTGTGGAAACTTAGTTTGAGTTGCTTCATATCCAGACTGAAGATGAATCAACACAGAGCAGCAGGATCTGAAGATCATCACCTCGTTAGACCCTCGTCATCTGATTTAATTAACACATGCTGTTTGTTCAGAATCATAAGCATTCTTTGAAGTGAAAGTTGAGTCATTAACATGATTAACATCTGCTCGTGCTGTAACATGATTAGAGTCTGATTCGTTAAACAGACACGTGTGATCAGGTTCATTAAGACAGAAGCTCAGAAATACACCAACACCTGCAGCTTCAGAAGACCAGACCGAAGCGAATCAATCGAGCACAGCGACAGACCGATGCGAACGCTCCAGCATCAGTCACGTTTACATTCTAGAGTCTCAAACACAATTCAGATTCAGAAATATGATTGATTCAATGCACTGACACCATCGATGAGAACAGAACTCCTGAATCATGTCTTCTCTGCTTTACAGATGAATTTGGATTCGTCTCAAAGTTGAACTTTGCATCATTGATTCTGTCCTTTAATCAGTCTACTATTACAGTTTTAAATCTGTCTGTACAAATTAGTTTTTATTTCAGTTTCACTTTAAACTAAATGAAATACTTCTGTTATTTTCCTGCTGTGAAGCTGCTTTATAATGATCTGTAGTGTATAAAGTGCTGAAGAAATGCAGGTGTGTGACTATAGTGACTCACATCATGCTGAAGGCAGTTGTTATCAGATGTCAGAGAAACCCTGGTGTTTTGAGGAATATGATCCTCTCTACAGGAATCCTGAAGCACTGAGAGGAGCATCTCTGTGAATGTTCATGATGTCTCGTCTCTCACTCCCCGTCAGTGTTTATCAGCTCTGTCCTGTGTTTTACTGCCTTTCCTTCATGTGGCTTCTTCTGGGTCTTAATTTAGGGCACAGATTGACTCTCAGCAGACTCCAGACGTCTGAACGATGAGTGCTGCTCTTACAGAAACAGAAGTCTAAATTAGTCCCCCACAACTTTAACTGAAGATGTGTTTCTCGTCGAGGGTTTCACCGGCCAGTGTAAGTAAATCTAGATTTCAATTAAAACAAGAGACAGGATAGTCTATGCATGAGTATGAGCTGGTGTTTTATTGGTGTCCAGAACCAAACACAAATAGACTGTTTTAGGCTTACAATCAGGGTTAGGTGCTTCTACACCCTTGTTAATCAGATATCATTAGCCACTGATTTTAGGAATAAATTATGGGTAGGGTTAGGTTTAGGGGTAGGGATTGGGTTCAGTCTATATTTTTGGACAATAATGTTGATCCAGGAACATGTCTTACGTGCCAAAGTCACGGCGACCCATTAAACTGCCATTAGGAAAATATAGGACAAAAATATTATAGAATACAAATTATTGGTTATTGTCCAGCACTGAAATAAGAGATAAAAACAAAACGAATAAAACCTGAAATTAGACAATAAAGGTGTCCAGCGGTTCTCTTATTGTTTGTGTGGTTTCATCACTTTCTCCATGTTTGCATGTTTCTATTTCATCTTTTTTTTCAATTGGAAAATAACATATTTACATACAAAATAGGCATTAATGAACAATATTAACAATTTACAGTTCTCAAAGGGTACACATAGTTGTAACATCAGTACAGTCTTAAATCAAATATAAAAACAGGAAAGGTAACAAATATATTATATTTAAAAGTAATTAAAAGAACAACATTTATTGAAAAAAAGTTCTTGTAACTGTAATAGCTTTTTCATTTGAAAGAGTACAAAGAGATGTGAGAAGTTCATTAGCAAAATAAGGAAAGAAAGGAAAGGTTTTCAACCAGATTTTCTTGGATGCTTTAATTGCTGTCTCTAGTAATAGAATTTTCTTCTTCTCAAATTATCTAAACTAAAATTTTCATCTGGGGCTTTAGCGTGGATCTCCTCATATTTATCAAAAAAAACAGCAATGTGTTAAAAATGAAAGGGGTTCATTCCAATAACCTAAACTGTACAACGGGTGTACCCCAAGGCTCAATATTAGGCCCTTTATTATTTAGTTTATTATTAATGATCTCCCACAGCAGCATGAAGGGATACGAGTGCTAATGTATACTGATGATGACCCCTTCTATACTTTCTGATTTTGTGTAGTTTTGCTCTACAGTCTCTGTAAGAGATCATCAGTTACTAGGCATTGTGTTGTTCCTTTTCATCATTCTGCCTTTGGATCATCGTCTTTCTCAGGGAACGCTATTACTCACTGGAACACTCTACCAGAAGACATAAGGATGTATTGTCTTTTCATTTATTAAAACAAAAAAAAACCCTGGCTATGCGTTCTGTACTAGACTAACTGAGACTTGTCATGGCACTTGTATACTGTTGTTCTCTTGTTGACCTGACTGCTTCTGTTGTTCTCATTTGTAAGTCGCTTTGGATAAAAGTGTCTGCTAAATAATTAAATGTAAATGTAATGTAAATGTATTGACTTGTTAAAATTAAAACTAAACTCTTACTTAAAATCAACTCAAAACTGTAAACACTGACACGGCTGTGGTTTAACTGAACCTTATCTTTACTGGTCTTTTTTTTTTTTTTTTTTTTTTTGTCTCTGACAGGATGTGTATAAGAGTTACTGTATTCTATGTGTTTGTTGTTTTGTTTTGTTTTTATGTTTACTTGTGATAATGAATACCTGCCAAGGGACCGTGAAAGAAAACTAAATTCGGTACAATGCATGAAATGTTAACATTTATGTTTAAATTGTACATGGTAAATACATTTTAATAAATAAATATGTTTTTCACTGACCATATATGTATTTATATGTTCTGAATAAAAATAAATAAATACATAAATAAGATTGAGATGTTTCAAAGGTTAAGTGTTGTATTATAGTGCAGATATAAGAGCGTCCACACGGGGGCGCTGCAATCTACCCTCTGGATGAGGGGCTTTACCCTGGCGTTAGTGAGGATGAGATGTTCACATACTTCTGTGACGTTTATTTAGTCAAGTGTTTTTAATAACGTCACTATCCATGTTTTAACGTACACTAAACCATGTAATATGAGATTTACGCCGAGAAAACACCGCAGACTACGGAGCACTATATGCGAACCACACAAAAATGATTATTATTATTATTATGTTTTATGCATTCGTCACAAAATGACAAAAACACAACTTAATAAATTTGACCTAAAACTTCACCTAAAATATAAATGAAATGGGGAAAATAAATACATAACAATGTATTTTACATAAAATGTAATTACATAAAACCATATAATACATCAATGATGCTAAAATAACATTGGTTTAAAATATATTCAAATCATCGCGAGACTGAGTGAGTTCGAGGTTTTACAGTGAAGGGTTTTAGGAGCTCCATCGGGACACTCCAATTAAATACTTAATATGGAAAATGTTGTGTTTTACTGGATTCAGGATTATGGATTGTGTGACAGAGTCCGGGTTCGTGTGAAATCTTTATAATTAGTCCAATGTCCAGCAACAGAAGAAGGTCATCATAACTATCTTAAGTTCACTACAGTCTACAGAGTGACGCAGTAAAAGATTTATTTAGCAGAGTGCGAGGCTGGGGGAAGGTAAAGCCCCCTCTGACACACACACACACACACACACACACACACACACACACACAGAGAACGTGTGGAGCTGCGGTGAGAGTCAGAAGCCGCGGAGGAACCGAGTGCTCGGACCGAAGCGAGAGATTTAACGCTAAACTTCCAGAGTTCCTCAGCAGCTGGAGTGTGATCAGGATGTGTGTGACTCTGGAACATGAGCTTCATGACAGACGCGTCTGCTCTCATGGAGCTGGACTTTAACTAACACCAACATCACCTCCATTACCATCACCATCATCTTCATCATCACCAGCATCATCATCACCATCATCTTCATCTTCACCAGCATCTTCATCATCACCAGCATCATGTGGTAGCAGCGGCTGTTGCTCAGTCCAGCTCTTCTCCAGGATGGGTGTCTTCAGGATCACTGGGATTTCTCTCGTGGAATGTTGTGTCTGTCAGTGAAGCACAGTTGAGTCTGGTGAAGACTCCTCAGAAGACTGAGATGATGACGATGCTGCTGCAGGACATTTGGGGCACTTTTCTCCAGACCTGCTTGATAATGATGGTGAGAGCAAACCAGCAGAACCTCAGAGAGACCAGCTGTGACCCCAACACCAAAGTGAGTGCTTTCCTTCAGAACAAACTTACAAATCACTGCCTTCAAGTAGATATTAACAATCAAATCAGCAGTTCGTGAACATTCACGGTGGAAATAAGAAAAGTTATGAATATAAAAGCTATGTAGGACGAATGATGACAGTGATTTAAAGTTCTTCAGCTCTATGATGTGGAGCACACATGTGTGATAATGAAGCATAAACACTGCATCTGACATGTAACCCGCTCTTTGGATGAAGTATTGGTTATTTTTCACTAAATGGATGTAAATCCCAGTGTTTGACTGAAAAGATAAGAGCTCTGAACTCATACTGTCACTGACATTGATAGAGTCTCGTAGCGATGCTTCTACATCAGCTGACAGTGTTTTATTAAGTATAAACTGTTTCTTTAAAAGTGTTCTGTCACTTTATTTAATATGCAAGTTGTTTGTGGAGTGTCAGATTGTCCAAGTTTTGGTTCTGGATGTGTATTGCCCTCGACACTAATTAGATATTAACTGTCTACTGAAGTCATTATCAGCTTGTGAATAAACATCAGCTCTTCAGTCATCACAGCAGTGTGTGTGTGTTTGTGTGTGTGTGTGTGTGTGTGTGTTTGTGTGTGTGTGTGTGTGTGTGTGTGTGTGTGTGAGAGAGTGTGTGTGTGTGTGTGTGTGTGTGTGTGTGTGTGTGTGTGTGTGTGTGTGTGTGTGAGTGTGTGTGTGAGAGAGTGTGTGTGTGTGTTCAGAAACACCTCATCTGGGATTGATCCGAGTGTCTCAGAACATCATCATCAAACTTCACGAGCTTCAGGAGTCTGTTAAATGTTTACAAGCGTTTCACAGCTGCACATCTTCGTCTCATTAATCTGAGAGAATCAAAAAACACTTTATGTTGAGACAGAGTGACATTTACCGGCCAATATTTGGACGTTTCGAGGTTATTGGTCAATAACAAAAGTCTGCAACAAAAACAGAAGCTCTTTCCCTTTCAATTCATCATATTTTCATGATTTCTGAAGATCATGTGACACTGAAGACTGGAGGAATGATGCTGAAAATACAGCGGAGCATCACAGAAATACATTACACTTATACACAGATTCACACAGAAAACAGATGATTTACACAGGAATAATATCTCACTGTTTTTACTGTATCAAGCTTTGGTGAGCATAAGAGACTTCTTTTACAGATGTCACTGACAGCATCAGCCTGTGAAAAGCCCAAACCTCTTCTCTGTCTGTCGTTCTGTCTGCAGCAAAGCGAGCTCAACTCCTTCCTGTGGACGATAAAGCGAGAGCCGCCCTCGTACTTCTACGGCACCATTCACGTCCCGTACACACGCGTCTGGGACTTCATCCCGGAGAACTCCAAGCAGGCGTTCCAGGAGAGCAGCATGGTGTGCTTCGAGCTGGACCTGACCGACCCGTACACCATCTCAGCTCTGAGCAGCTGTCAGCTCCTTCCACAGGGACAGAACCTGCAGGACCTGCTGCCCTCAGACATCTACCTGCGGCTCAAGACTCACCTGGAGTACGTCAAGCTCATGCTGCCGTCCTGGATGACCCCGGACCAGCGCGGCAAGGGCCTGTACGCAGACTACCTGTTCAACGCCATCGCCGGGAACTGGGAGCGCAAGCGGCCCGTGTGGGTGATGCTGATGGTCAACTCTCTGACCGAGGCGGACATCAAGACGCGCGGCGTCCCTGTGCTGGACCTGTATCTTGCGCAGGAGGCTCAGAGGATGAGGAAGAGGACGGGAGCCGTGGAGAAGGTGGAGGAGCAGTGCCATCCTCTGAACGGACTCAGCTTCTCTCAGGTCAGTGTGAGACAACCAGTGCATCCTTAAAATACCTGACTGCTGCTGAATATGGAGTTCCTTTGGAAAGAATTACAATTTTTTTGTGTTTTTGAAATAAGTCTTTTCTGCTCACCAAGGCTGCATTTATCTGATCAAAAATACTTTAAAAATTGAGAAATATTTTTACAATCTCAAACATCTGTTTTCTGTGTGAATCTGTGTTAAAGTGTAATGTATTTCTGTGATGCTCCGCTGTATTTTCAGCATCATTCCTCCAGTCTTCAGTGTCACATGATCTTCAGAAATCATTCTGATATACTGTGCTCCGCATCGACCCTAACAACGCCCCTTAGATGGTAATAATTCACTGTAAACCACAGCTTCACGCGGCTTATTGCTTTTATAATTATATATTTTCACAGAATTAAACAGAGCAATTAAAGTATAATGATATTAATAACAACAGTATTCTTGCACCAAACAATGTAGCTCCTCAGAAACAGTTGTGGTTGCCGAGCAACAGACAAACGTAAACAAAGGTGTGTGTTACTTAGTAATTTACAACAGCTTTGAACGTGGCTCAGCCAATCAGAATGAAGGAGCAGAACTATCTGTTCACAATGAAACGCTTCATCAAGACGTCCAGTGTCCTGGGCCAGCATCAGTTTTGGCCTGTCCTGTATTCCACGATGATGTTCATATGAAGTGTCCAGCAAACAAATCACACTCCAGATCTGAATAATCAGGAGGATCCAGATGAAGATCATGCTGTTTCTCTGAGAGCTCAGCGTTCACCGTGTGGGGAACGTTTGCTAAAAAACAGCTACTCTGTGGAGTTTACTTGTTAAACAAACTAATTCTCTTTACATTCATCATGAAGGTCTAACAAACACATGGAAAGCATTTGCTTCCCCACTGATGGTAAATTAATAACGTAATAAATACTGATAAGGATGATGGAGAAAAACAAGATAATCCTATGATACGTAAAGAGAATAATGACAGTTTACGGTTATACTTTTACAGCAGAATTGAAGTTTGTGTGAAGCAATTTTTTCTTGTCCATAACTGTGAAGCTGCTTTTAAACAATCTGTACTGATCTTATAAAGCGCTGACTTGACTTCACCTGATAATATTTGTGTTCATATCGCCAGCGCTGAGCTAAATCAGTGATCGATTCAGGAGATAGTAGTGTCCATACTCAGTTCAGGACCAAATCAGGAACTGGAAGAACCGGCCAAATCATAACCTCTGGCGCCTTTAACGCGCCTCTGCTCGAATTCCTCTGGTGTTTTTAATGCTCACCACTTTGTGGCGTTAAACATAACTTTAAAGCTTTGAGAAAATAATCTCACTGCCAAATCACACTTGATTCAGAACCGCGGCCAGTAATGATGAATGGTGTTTGTACAGATGGAGTCTCTGAAACAGTCACAGATGAGTCTCGGAGCGAGACAGATCTCAAACAGCAGAGCGTCTCACGAGTCTGACGCAGAACCAGCTCTGCTCTCGGAGGACGACCGGAGACCTGACTCCTGTGTGTTTCTGCTGCTCATCTACACTTCAAATCAGACTGAGTGCGCTTCAGATAAAGAGTTGCAGCTCTATGCAGAGATAGATAGAGATATGATGTTTACTGTGATCAAGCTCAGATGTATATGTCAGACGTGGTTTGTTTAAGGACAGTAAACAGTGCTGCATAAGTGTGTGTGAATGGTGTGTAACTGTCCATGTTTCTGTATGATTCACACACACGTTCACACTGATGTGTTTCTGTGGCTCGGTGTGTTATAGTCCTGCAGTAATAAGCTCTCTGTGTTTCTCATTGCTGTGTGGCGTTTCTTTTCAGATGAAGGTGTTTTTACTGTTGTAATAAGAGTCATTACAGGATTTACTCCAGCGTGAATCTTCACAGTCGCTTAAGCAGCAGGTGTTTCTCATTTGTTTCCTCTTAACAAACACTCACCGCTCATGATTGAGAGTTTATCGTGAGTCTGACGCACAGCCTTGGTCCAGCGGAGACCCTCGAGCTGCTCAGGTTCATGTGGGATGTTCCTGGACCGTGTGATGTGATGGTGTAGGATCAGACTGAACATCTCTATCTCTCTCAGCTGTGACACACACACACACACACACCTGCACTACTGAGATTCATTCTCTAGAGGTCCGTCCTCGAGTGCTGGGTTTCCTCGCCGCTGTTGACCAAACACACAGGTATCAGATGCAGCTCATTCCTCCGCTGCGTCTGTGTCTGGATCAGTAACAAATGATCTCGTTCTGCTGATCTTCTGATGAGAGGCGTGACAGGAGCTGTGTGTGTGTGTGTGTGTGTGTGTGTGTGTGATCTCGCGTCGATCAGCCCGAGGCGTCTCAGATCTGACCCTCGGGTGACATCACTGATCCGCCTCAGAGAGAGCAGAAGAGCGAAGCTGCTTACTCTAATCATTACCCACACTAACACAACATGCACTTCAGTACTATTTTAAGACTTAGTCCTTTATTTAGAGTTAGCTGTCTGTTTGCATCTCAAGAGATTCTTAAAGGTTAGAGCAAAACCTTTAAGAAATTGTAAATTGTATGAAAAAGTGTTCTGGTCTGAATCAGGAGAGAAATCTGCGCAGATCCAGCAGTGTTTAAACACATCTGTGAGAGACAACAGCGGAACACTTTTTCACTGGAGGAAGTGTTATTATGATTATAGACTCTATGTGTTTGAGTTAAAATCATCTTAATGCTGGATGTGTTTCAGGTTTTGTCTTCTCCAGATGTTCACTGATGGACTGGAGTGCTGTGGATTATTGGGATGTTTTTATCAGACTCTCATTCTGACGGCACCCATTCACTGCAGAGCATCCATTGATGAGACTCTGATGAAGTGCTACATTTCTCCAAATCTTTTTCAGTAAATTGGGTGAACTATTCCATCATTGTTGTTAAATTCATCAGTCATGAAACAAACTCAGTTCTGGTTGTAAGCAGCTCTGCAGAACACAGTAGTGTTGTCTGAAGTGAATTTTATGTCAGAAACGGGCTTCCATACAAATGCGACGCTGTTCTCATTAATGTTTCAGACTTTTTCCCCAGTTTAATATCAGCCTCAACTTCTGGTTTGGTTTCTCGGTGCTGAGGGTTTGAGGTTTAGTCTCCGAGCAGATGTGATGAATGTGATGTGAGATCAGCAGGGATCGAGTGAAAGCAGATCTGGTGGAGTCACACTTCTGACTTTAACACGAGAGACACAGATCCGTCAGCACAGACTCGTGTGTGCTCTGGGGTTGTGTTTAAAGTGGTCAGCATTACCCCCGGTTCTGGACGATCCCCTCCTGCAGCAGATGAAAGACGCTGCTGTCAAACTCTCTTTCACGCCGCGGTCACTCGCTCTTTGAAGTCTCTCTCTCCTCTGTGGAGCTGTTGTTGTTGGCCAGCGGCTCCTGAGGGTCTCGCGGGTCAAAGCGTTTGTCCGGTCATTCGTTCGCTCACTCTCCCGCGGCCTGCACCTCTGTGTTGTTTACTTTGTGTCCCGGTTGAGAGAGAATTCCACTCACTCGCTTGAAACGCCCACATTTTCAGGGTCGCTTACACCCAAAGAGTGTTTGTCTTGTGTGTGTGTGCTTGTGTGTGTGTGTGTGTGTGTGTGTGTGTGTGACACTCTCTCATAGTGAACATGCTGATGGTCTGTTCGTTGTTTAAAGCAGTGAATGGGTGCCGTCAGAATGAGAGTCTGATAAAAAGTACAGTCCATCAGTTAACACAAAAGTTACATAATGCATGACTTTCCATAAAAAGTAACAAAGAAACACAATTAATTACTTTCTAAGGATTAACAGATTATTACATGTCAAATGGACTTCATCATCACTGTCTATCATTAAGAAGGTTTTAACTTGAAACTGTTGCTTCCAAATAACATTCAAATCCATAATCCATAATAACGCTTTGTTTAGGATCCACTGGAGAGCAAGTGATGGAATGACGGCCTGAGGGGGGGCACGTTTTCATTTTGGGTGAACTATTCGTATAATGCAAGCATCTTTACAGTACTGAACATGACATAAATCATTGTGTCGTTTTAGCGCCACAGTATCTTTGTTTCAAGGCAGAACGTTAAAGAACGTGACACACACGTCTCACAGAACTCCTGTAGAATTCAGCCAATCCGATGAGACTTCAGCACTCCTGAAGTGTTTCCTCTGTTGTGTCCCATGCATCAGACGTTTAGCGAACACCCACCTGTCACCTGATCACCACTAACCAATGGTAGTGTGAAGACATTTACCAGCCGCAGAGAACTTGATCTTGATTTCACTTATGCAGCCTTTGTCTTTTGTTTCTTTCTCTTTACTTTGGCTAACATTTCTGAAGACATTTTTAGCAGAGCCACACCATCTCACACGTTCTCATCTCAAACAAATCCTTATATACAGTAGGGTTATGACTGGCACTGCATAGTATTTTTAACTTGTTACTCACCATAAAAATAGGCATTGAAGCTGCTGCGGCGTTAAAAAACTAAACAACTTCTGTGTTGTGTAAGTTCCGTTCTCATACTCTCTTTGCTCTTCTCTTTCCAAGCATTTGTCAGAATTCCTCTGTGAAATTCCTCATGCACAGGACGGTTTTCCTCCCGCATGATCACACAGAGATGAACTCAGAAACAACTGCATTTCAAATATGTTTAGAATCTGCGGCCACTCTCACGTGTGTGTGTGTGTGTGTGTGTGTGTGTGTGTGTGTGTGAGTGAGTGAGTGAGTGAGTGTGTGTGTGTGTGTGTGTGTGTTTGCGGTCAGACGGATGGACTCTGTTTCAGTGTCTACATCAATTTTGAATTTGGTTGAAAAGCCACGGACAGGCGATGACTCACGGCCACATGCGGATCCATTTCTTTGGGGTTCAGAGGTTATCCGCACATGTTTTCCACTACAGGGACGAGTTTACCCGTGCATCTTCACATTGTGCATGAGAGTTCAGTCTCAGCAAAGACGACTTTCTACCTTATTTACCTTTTTATCAAGGTACTTCTATAAACCTTTTAGGAGTAAATGTAAGGGTTTTGCACAAGTGACAAGATGTGGCACCACTAAAGGTACAATTTATTAATTTTTTTCTTAAGAATGTTAAGACAAGATAAACATTATAATAATTAACTCTTGTACACATTGTTATTGTGCTTGGACTCACTAAGAGGCGTTTGGACTTTTCATGTTTAGAATCAGTCAAGATGTCTGGAACAAGAGCTGAACTCCCTGTTTCAGCTCAGTGGTTCCTGCGAGCTGATTGGCTGAGGCTGCGTGTGTGGGCCGGATGAAGCTGTCAATCAAAGCACAGTCACTTTAGCATGTGACACTGATTCTGTCAGACAGTCTAAATATTTGGCAGTGATTGAGCAGTGAGGTAAACCCAGACTAAATGACCTGTGTTTCTCTAGACTGATCAAAGCACTTCTGCATCGCAGCTACGCCGACCTGCATGTGTCTGTTCATCTCATAACCACAGCGCAATTAGTTCCAGACAAGAACCGCCTACTTAGAATAACATTAGACTTAAAATCACATTCCAGCTCAAGATAGACGGCCTACAGCCTGTGCCTTTCCATAAATACGTATCTATCAGTGCATTAGTGGTTCTGTTTGCAGAAATGAGTCATTGAATCATTCATTCAAATTATTATTTTCAAACAGACAGGAACACATTTCTCTCCTGATTCAGACCAGAACATGTATTCACTAAAGAAAGTGTTATTATGGATTATGGACTCATATTTTGTATTTATGACACAGAATCAGAGCAGAATTAGATTAGACAAAAAAATTATTTACATAAACACATACATTTCCATGAATACATATACTATCTGTGCATTAATGGCTCTGTTTTTAATGATTCACTGAATCATTCACTCAACTGATTCGTTCAGAAATCAAATAAGTGACTCACTTGAATCATTCAGCACTCAAATAATTCAGTGATTCACTGTGCCTAATTCTTAAATCATAATTTAAATATATTACTCATTTCGTTGATTAATTCAGAAATTAAATTACTGATGATTAAATGAGTTTATGAGTGAGTCACTTTTATATGTGCAGAGACAAAAGTTATTAAATGTGTGATTGATTTATTTGATCGCATTATGATTCTCTTAAAGCAGTGGGTCACTCCTCTGAGAGTTAAACTTGATTTGTCACGTAGCTTGTGAAGAGTGTTAAATGGATTTATGCAGGACTGTGACGGACCAACTGCACGAGTGTGTTCTGATACGGAGTCTAATCAAAGCCAAACTCGACTCTCAGGATGAATGCAGTGAACAAACACACACGCGTCTGCTCTGTTCTGAATTAGCGTGTGGTTTAGCTCAGCGTTGTGCATCACGTCACTCCTCTAAAGTTAACGAAGCTGGAGTAGACTGCGCAGAGTCTAGTGTGATCTGTCCGTATCGTAAGAGGGAAATACAGATTGTTCAGAACCTCGAGTCTGAATATGTGCTAACAGTCTTGTAAACTAAGCTTAAATCATCTATCGGGACAAAACACCTGTTTGCACCAATAACAATTACTATGAAGATAATGATATAATTATATAAATCACATAAATTTGGAAGAATAATGAAGTCCAAACCACAAATAATTTTCAACAATGAATAAACGAAAACATTGACAGCCAATCAGAGTCATTAGACTTTAAAGAGCTCAAACATTTAAACTGGCAGATTTGCTCGTGACGTAGAAAAGAACACTATCTTGCACCGGTGCACTGGACGCTAATATAGTTATCGTTATTGTTTTTGGTGTAAATGAGCCTTAAGACTGATATAATTTCAGCCCTGTCACAGCTATGATGGTGCGTTTCAGCTGATTTCCTTGTGACGAGAATAGGGACACACAGTGCTTGGGAAACCTGTTTGGACTCAATCATCATTAATATGTCTTGGTGCAGAAATCACACACTTAATGTAATGGGTCGCTTTCCATCACAAAGCTGAATTGTTGACTTTCATAGGGCCACAGTGCTTTGATAAGAACTCACTCTGGTTCCCGTGTGTAAATGTGTCCAGTGACCCACAGAATGGACACAACGGAGGAAGAAAGATCATCCGTTCAGCCCAGTCTCTTTCATTGAGAGCCTCCTCCATGCCATAATTTAAGGGGCTGAAAGGCTCTTTTGCTGCTGTCGAGGGGGAGCTGCTGTGCTGAAGATGCTTCGGAGGGAGTTTAGGAGGCTAGCGAGGTGGCGACAGGCTAATTTGAGCAGCATACAGCCGGCGCGCTTTCAGATGCAGAGCAGGAGGCTTTGATGAGCACAGGGAGCCCAGCGGACCACGGAGACCCTTTGTCCCAGACAAGAAGGCATCTCTCTCTCTGGGACGAGCCCTTCAAACAATGATGGACGACCCGAGAGTGTCACCGACACTGATGAAAAGAGCTCGAGAGAGTGTGTGTGTGTGTGTGAAAACTCTTAAACTCATCTGCAGTGTCTTGTTGTGAGCTCACAGGTGGAGGAAACTTGATAGATTCTTCTTTTGGGAGAAAATACACTTGTTTGTTTGGAAGAGGAGGAGTGATCAGTCTAAACTGTGTGTGTGTGTGTGTGAGTAAACACTGGGGGATTTCATGGTGACACAATGGTGAGCTGAAGCTAATTGAGAGCAGCTCTTCTCCTTTGATGTGTGAGAGATTGACTCGGCTTCAGCAGAACCTCATTCAGGAGCGTCAGAAACACACACACACACACTCACGCGCACGCACACACACACGCACACACACACACACACAGTCAGTCCTCACTGGTTTACTTGTCAAACCTCTGAGTGTTAAAGTGAGATATATACAGTGCTCGTGTGATCCAGACATGAGTGATTCCTCAGATCACAAGTGATTTGGTTTTAAAGGAGAGTTAAGTTTAAAATGATTTGAGGCAAACTTCATCAAAGTGCCATGAGTCAGCTCCAGTCATGCTGGGTTCAGACGGGCTTGCAGGGGTCAGCTGCATAAACGGTCTCAACTAGTCTTACAAATTAGTCATCCATTTTCTTTCTTAAGAACTGCCCATAACTTTATTTGACTCTTCTGATCTGAATCCGAACAGTAAGATGTTTGGTCACGTTTATGCATGAGCAGAATAAGCAGTAAAGCACTGCTCGCTGTGTGTTTCAGGTGATCTTCGCTCTGAATCAGACGCTCCTGCAGCAGGAGAGTCTCCGCACCGGGAACCTGCAGATGCCCTTCACCACAGAGCACCTGATCAAACACTACAACTGTGGAGACCTCAACTCCATCATCTTCAGCCACGACACCTCGCAGGTACCCATCAGCATCCAGAGACGCAATTACAGTCTTGTTTTTCCTAGACACAGGCATATAGATTTGCATATCATCAACCTAACAGTGAAATTAGATATTATGTTTCCTGAAGATGGAACCCAGAGGGAAAAGATAGAGCGAAAAAAGGACAGGAGCTAAGATAGAGCCTTGAGGCACACCACAGGATAGATTGCAAAGGGAAGAAGAAAAATTTACTATTTTTTACAGAGAAACAACTAATTAACTTAATGTTAATTAAAGTAGTTAACTAATGTTAACTAATAAACCTTATTGTAAAGTGTTACCAAATATTTTTCTGGAAAACAGGACAAAAATGCAGTGTAATAAACTGTGCATTCTCTGTTTTTAATATTCAGGAATATTACTGATGTAACTGCACTGGATGAGATCAATTTGTATTGGATAAATTTTGCAACACTAACACTGTTATCTTTCCGGTTTCTTGTCGTGAAACTGCTCTGAAAGACTTTGTATAGTATGAAATAGAAATCAATGCGGCTGTTTATCGAACCTAAACTGTAATGATATGGGTCTGTTTTGGTTCCAGGTGCCGAACTTCATGAACGTGACGCTGCCGGCGAGCGAGCAGGTGACGGCGCAGGAGATCGAGCACTACTTCAGACAGGAGCTGATCTACAAGCGTAACGAGCGCATGGGCCGGCGCGTCCGAGCGCTGCTGGAGGAGCATCCCCACAACAGCTTCTTCTTCGCCTTCGGAGCAGGTCAGTCTCCTCGGGACGCTCCTGGATCCTGTGAAGTCTCTTTTGATCGGTGTTTCCTTTGTCTTCAGTTTCCGCTAGGGTTAGTAGAGTGTGAGCGGCCAGAGGCGGATCGTGGAATGAAGTGATGTTTTCTGAGACTTGCACTCTTTGATGTGACTCGTTTCTGACCTCAGTTTGCAAATATCCCCAGGTTTCTGACTCGTACCTCGAAAGTAAACACTGCTGCTAAAAAATAATGGAGGACTCATTTCGCAGAGATTAAAAGAGATTATGCTCTTTCTAGGAACAAATCTTGACTTTAAACCCCTGAGAAATTGACTTTATTTCTCAGAAGAAAGTTTGTAGCCGTAGTGCTGGCCGTTATTCTGCTTTGATGAAGCGTCCGTCACAATCAAGCTTTCCTGGAGATGGCTGCTCTCTGGCGGTTCACCGTGAGGTCATGTGTAGATCAGCGTTAAATGAAATGATGTGGAAATCTGATTAAAGCTGCTTAGAACTAATGACTCCAGTTATTTTGGTAGCGGCCGCAGCACTCATGCAGTAATTGCAGTTTTGTTCATTTAGAGAAAAGAAACATGCAATCTGCTCACCACAACATATTCTGCTTCATTTAACTCCAGATGTGAAGCAGGGAGATTATAACACGAGGAAACCTGCTTCTCAAACTGAATTTTCTGCAGCTGTAACACTTTAGAATTGGGAACACATTCAATTTTAATTCAGTATCAAGTCAGTATGGTAGTAAAGTTTAGGTATGGGGTCGGGTTAAAAGATCTCAAATATGGTCATGCAGAATACGTGCTTTATAAGTACCAATAAACAGACAATATGCTAGTAATAATTAACTAGTTAATAGAGAGAACTGATCCTTAAAATAGTGTTACCTCAGCATCACTCCTCCAGTCTTCAGTGTCACATGATCTTCAGAAATCAGAATAATATGATGATTTACTGCTCATTCGTACTGTATGTATGCGGAACTTTATATAAATAGCAGGACAATAATATCGTGACAATTTGCAGTGATATAAACATTTGAGCAGTTGAGATTTGCTATATACACAGCATATTGCTTTCTGTGAGTGTTGTATGTGTGTTAGAGAAGGACTCCAGTGTGTTCTTGAGACAGTAAGCGAACTCCTCAAACATGCTAGCGGCCGCACATGCATGAAGAACTGGAGATGAACTGTTCTGTGGTGATCAGTCTGAGAACAGCCCAGAGTCACGTTTGGGTTAGTCTGAGCTTTGTTTGTTTGACTGGAGCTGATAAGATAAAGAGAGCATGTTGATCAGGGTTAAAACAACAGCAGCGCCGCAAGACAATACTCGCAATTAGCATTCCACGGTGTGCTCATTAGCACTGATCTCAGGCCAGCGGGGGACGGCGGGAATGTTTGTGTTCTCTCACGGAGGAGTACATGAGCGGCGCAGACAAACACTGAGCCAATCAAAGCACATCAGAGCCAGATCATGAGCGCACGTCCTGGATCTAGATCTGAATCTGAATCTTGAGTCTTGAATCTGAATCTTGCTGTATTATCAGCATCATTCCTCCAGTCTTCAGTGTCACATGATCTTCAGAAATCAGAATAATATGATGATTTACTGCTCAAGAAACATTTCTGATTATTATCAATGTTGAAATTACGCTCCATAGTTGTGCTGCATGATATTTTTGTGGAAACTCTGATATAGTACCATTCAAAAGATTGGGATAAGTAAGATTTCAAAAAATAATGTGAATAAATTAATAATTTTATTCATCAAGGATGTATTAAATAAGACAGGAAATATATGTATAATGTTACAAAAGATTTAAAAGAAATGTTGAATGAAGCATACAGTAACTGTTTGATCAACACAGCTGTCAGTTTTTTATGATATTTATGAAATGCTGTTGTGTTCTGTGTTTGAGCTTCTTCTTTGATCAGCGTTTCGTTAGCGATGGACAGAACATTGTTTTTCACCGAAGCGCTCTTAAAGCATCTTTACTGCCAGAAAACATTCCTCCACGATCACGACTTCCCTCTAAAATACCACAGCATTATCAAAACAAGTGCTGAAGTGGTTTATCGGTTTGTTTAGCTCCTCACACACTTATCAGAGACTTCAGAGCATCCGAGGAGACTCGAGACCAGATGAAGCCACTCTCAGATGCATTCAGCAGGAACTACATTCAGAATTCCCTGTGACTGCTGGACTGAAGGAATCATGACTTCAGATTTGGACGGAGGAGCAGAGAGTATTAATGAGAGCGCTGAAATAACACTGAGAATTTATTTGGCTTTATGCAGCGTTTAGCTCCAGCACCAGGTCTAATAATCCAAACTGAAGAAAAACAGCTTTCTGCCAAGACTCCAGCTTCCAACAACAACTAACTATTCATTGCACCTTATTAAAATCAGCAGGGTGTGGCTTTGTGTCAAATACATTAGTGACTTTTGAATTCATGCATTTCTAACACATTTTAATGGGAGTAATGTTGCACATACAACCTTTTTCCAGTGCAGCAACATGTAGTATTCACATGAGTTTATGAGAAGAGTTTATATATTGAGTTTATAGATGCAGGAAACCCCAGAACAGGAATATTCTGTCTAGTTCTAATTTTATTTTGCAAAATGTTTTCATAGGATATGTAAAACACACACACACATACACACACACAAACAATAGAATAAATGCCAAAAAATAAGATTCTACAGAACATCAAAGAAAAAGAGGATTAAAAAAATCTGGAACATTCTTGTTCCATGTGTATATTAAGTCTTGTTTTCTGAAAAATGTATCCGTTTGTGCTTAAAATGAGGAAATGTTAATCATTTTCAAATATTTAAAGCAGACAGGGTTAAAGCATTGGTTCATATCCAGAATTAAAATCTCCTGATGATTTACTCGCTCTCATATCCTCCCAGATCTTCGTGTCTTTGTCTTCAGTCACAAAGAAAAAAGGTATTTTCAAAAACAAGATCTCTGACAATTTCATTTTAAGTAAATGTATCTTGTAATGTGTAGTAATGTATCTTGATTAAAACAATTCTGATATTGGGAAACTAGACAAAAATATTGTTTTATAGCTGAATTATTAGTGATAAAACTGAGAAAAGAGTGTTTGTACCGTTATAGATCCAGAGAGTTTGGCTTTGAACATCCGATGAGAGACTCCCATGACCCCATTTTTCAAAACACTTATAAATCATACAGAATGAGTTTTTTTGAGAAAGTAAAAATGCACAAAGTTTCCTGTGAGGGTTAGGGTTAGGTGTAGGGTTGGTGAAGGGACATAGAATATACAGTTTCTACATTATAAAAACCATTACACCTATGGGATGAACACACTTTACACAAAAACAAATGTGTGTATGTGTGTGTGTGTGTGTGTGTGTGTTTCAGACTGCCTAACCTGAGTTCAGAGACTGAAGGTGGAGTGATTGTGTTTCAGGTCACTTTCTTGGAAACAACTCTGTGATTGACGTCCTGCGGCGTGAAGGTTATGAAGTGGAGCACACACCTGCTGGACAGACACTGCACAGGTAACACACACACACACACACACACACACACACACCTGCTGGACAGACACTGCACAGGTAACACACACACACACACACACACACACACACCTGCTGGACAGACACTGCACAGGTAACACAACACACACACACACACACACACACACCTGCTGGACAGACACTGCACAGGTAACACACACACTCTCACACACACGCACACACACACACACACACTTAGTTCCTAACCCTTCTGTTGTACAAACTGTATTTCCTGTCCTCTTCTGTTTTTCGAAACACTTGATTCTGTGTGATTCATGAGCTTGTTTCTTCTTGGGGACCAAACATGTCCTACAGCTGCCTGAAGAACTAATGATCACTGATAATTAAATACATATCAGTAACACTACTTAACATACTGTATAGTGTACATCAATATGAGTTGATCTGCATATGTACAGTCCAGATACTGTAGCAGATCTCAACCGCTTGATCGTTAGAACTGTCACAGAATGTTCAGCTCTAATCTGATACTATACTCTGAACTATGAGGCTTGAAGATATTCTGAACATCAACATCATGATTTTCTGCTTTGAAACAATGAGTGCTGTGAAAGCGCTCTACATATAAACTACACTCGGACTCCAGCACTCTTAAATCAAGCATCAGACCTTCATTTAGACTTCAGAAGGGACAGTTCTCCCAAAAATGACTATTCTGTCTTCATTTACTCGACCTTTGAGTCAATCCAAACCTCTATGAGTTTGTTTCTTCATAAGAAGATATTTTGAAGAATGTTGGGAAGCAAACCGTTGGAATTTTGTGTTATTTATTGTCATTCACTGGGGAGCAGAAACAGTTTGGTTCCCAACATTCTTCAAATATCTTCCTTTGTCTTTAAAAGAAGAAAGAAACTCAAACAGGTTTGGACGGACTTTAGGGTGAGTCTGCATTTTTTAACTGTCCCTTTTAAAGTCTATATTTTATTACTTTACTAACCAGCCAATCACATTTAGAACCGAAATCCAATGAAAGGCATGTGAAAGCTCTGTGTATCCAGATGTGTTTCTGATATATCTCTAGACCTCTGAGTCTCAGGAGCAGGTTTGGGTCTGTATTAAAGTGTTTCTCCTGTCGTTGGCAGAAGGTCTGAAGAGCTGCTGGATGTGGACGCCCCGCTGGAGCCGTTCCTCCACGAGAGCCGAGGTCTTCAGGAGGACGAGGACTCGAACCCGCGGCTGCTGGAGCTTCTGGAGAAGGTGGAGCACAAGCTGAAGAAGAAGCAGCGCCGTCGACAGTTCAACGAGCTCTGGGTTCGGATGGAGGAGAGGTGAGAGCAGCACACACACAACCTCCACCAGCTCAGACGCTTATTATCACTATTATTATCACTATTATTATTATTGCTCTGATAGTCCACTTTAGACATGCTACTAACTACAACTCAGTTTCAGCTCACTCATTCCAAACCTCCCTCCCTTCTTCTTCTTCATGTTTCATAACCCTTCAGATTTCAGCCGCTCATGTGACCGCTGGAAACTGTTTTAACCCAAACCACACGTGACCGCGAGGATGTGTAGGTCGAGTTCTTCTGAAAGCCACAGACTCACAGTCCTGTGTTTGATCTGGAGTCAGTGTGAACCGATCCTCATTTCACTGCTCAGAATGAAATCAGTCACGTCTAAAAAATAAAAAGCAAAGGACAAATACAATAGAAAAAAAGTTTTTTTTAATGCAGATCTATTTAGCTAACAGCCTACTACAGAAATTGAATAATCGAATGTAAAATAAAACTTCACTGCAAGAATTAACCTTCTTATTAAAGCTAAAAAGTCATTCAGTCAAAAGCAGAGAGTGTTTTCTCTGTCTTTTGTTGTTTGATTAATATTAAGCAGACAATCAGCATCGAGAATATTAGGCTGCTGTCACTTTAAGACACGCATGGATTTCATCCTCAACTGCTCATGTTCATATATTACAGAACCGACGAGGGTTTATGTGAACACTATTCACCAAACGCTGCATTTTGACACATTTTTGCATGTATTTGACCATTTAGCCGAGTACTTTAATCTAAATGATGACTTTACTCGTCCGTGTTCTGTTCCGTCTCTGAGCAACAACTTCTCTTTTCACACAAATAAATACAAAAAACTTCAATTAATCAAGCACGGCCCATCTGGCAAAAGTCACTTTTTTAAGTCATGATTTTACTGATTTACACGTGAAATGTGGCTTTTATGGAGGAGTGAAAGCTCAGTGCTGGGAAAAGGGCAACATAATCATTTTAACTCGATTACTGCATTTTCAGAATTGTTTGAGGCTGAAATTTAAATCAAAAGTCTATTTTAGAAGCGATCATCTCTTCCTGTTTGATTCTAGTTATGGCAGCAAAGTTCATAGGTCACGGAAATGTGCATATGACAATAAAGACTTTGAACTTGAAATAAACATGAACAAACATCAGAAGAAACAGATCAGCTTACTGAAATCAATCAATCAGTGTTTCAGTGGAAAGATCAATAAAAGCAGCTTGAGATCAATAATGTCATGTTACATCACATTTATCACAGAAAAGACGTTCAGTGACCATAAACTCTATAGTCAGCACGAAAAAAAAAAAAAATCTAGAAAGAGTATTTACATAAATTTATGAACTACACAACAAGCTGGAGTAGAAATATAATTCTATCATTTAAAATGACACTGAATGTCAAATGTTCTACATTGGATTATATGTGATCATCACTAGATGATGATGATGATGATGATGAAGGCGTGTGTTTCTCATGATCTCTCTCTCGTTTCTCGCAGTGTGACCACTCAGGCTCCGCCTCCTGTCGTCCGCATCATCAACGGTTACTCCACAGTGCAGACACACCCACAGGAGCACGGCAGAGCCAATCAGCACAGGACGTTCTCAGGCTCCTCCTCCTCCTGCTGGAGCCCCGCCCTCACTGCGACGGCTCTGTGTGTTCAGATCCTGCTTTTATAAAGTCTGATGAACACTAAACCTCCTGCTTCATGCTGAACACTTCACTTCAGCTCCTGAAGAACCACTTCCATGTAAATATATAGATCTAATCTAGTTTGGAATAAAGCATTTGTTTGTTTACTTATTATATAAATATATAAATAAGAATCATTATATTTTTGTGACTAAATCAGATACTAACTAGCTTAACTTCAACTGTCCTCTCTCATGAAACAGAAGTGAATTTCTGCTTGTAAAACTTTAGAAATAAAATCACTTGCTTCAGTTTGGTGACACTTTCTACATAAAAGCAGATTTACAAGTGACTTGTGTTTCAGTCTGTAACCTCATGCATCTGATGATTGTTTAAAATGTTATGGCATAGAAATGAGTCATTTAATTTATTGAATAGTGGTTTTAGTTGATGTGTTTATGTGATTGTTGATGGCAGGACACAATCTAATGGTGTTTGTGACGTTACAGTAATTATGTTTGTCTATGATGTTACAAGCAATAAACTATTAAACTAGTTGAGGGTTCTTCAGCTGAATATAGATGATGATGATGATGATGATGATGATGATGTGAAGCTGCGGTCCAGGACTCCGGACGTCTGGACTCGACCAATGACTGGCGCCGCAGCTCTTTGGAAGAGAGCTTTTATTATGCTCTTTAGAATAAATCATTTGATGGATTTATATTTTTGAATGGGACGGTTTATTTCTGGTTGCCAATGAAGAGTGAAAGGATTTTTCTTTGTAAAACAAGATGTATGATGGTATGGGGTTGGGAAAGCTGCTCTGAACAGAACAGAATACAGTTGTATAAACATCCGAATGGTGATTCACTAGAAGTGTGTGTGTGTGTGTGTGTGTGTGTGTGTGTTTAGTAAACCCCCGTCAGAATCACTGCTGTCAGAGATAATCAGCACAACCTTCCATTCATAAGAGCAACAATAAAACAAACCATACATCCAGCATCCTGAACACAAACCCAGAGAAAATCAATCTAAACTCCAGCACTGAAGAACACACCAGCACACCTCAGCTTCAAAAACCCTAAAGCATGTAACCAATTATAACTAATAACCCTAAACAACAAGCACAGCCAGTTAAGACTAGCTTTAAAGCATGTAAACAGCAGATAAGCCTGAAGAAACAAGCATGTTGCCAATTAAAACCAAGCAGACCTAAAACAAGCATGGAAGGAACCCCATTAATAAAGCAACAAGCATGAAAGAAAACTCACCTGAGCCGCAGCACAATGACAGCAACAGCACTGGGCTACTGCTTCTACTTCTTCTTCTTCTACTTCTTAAGCATCATTGGCGGTTGGCGCACCAGCTAATAGCGCCACCTGCTGCACTGGAGTGTGCGACAGAAAGATAACAGAAGAAAGAAAGAAACAATCCCCACTGTTCTAAAATTAAAATTAAATTAAATGTATGCATTTAGCAGACGCAAAGCAACTTACAGTGCATTCAGGCTATCAATTTTTACATATCATGTGTTCCCAGGGAATCAAACCCCCAACCTTGCGCTTGATAACGCAATGCTCTACTTTATATCTTCAAGACTTCCATCCTTGTAATCACATTACTGTTACTGTATTTGGGTGATAAGTAGTGTGTTGGGATGTACTACATTACCCATAAGGCATTTTGGTGTATGACGTAATGTAAGAGGCGACTGCACTGGAGAGTGTGTCGCAGATGTTTACTGACTTCCACATGTGTCGGATGTGTTAACTGTTGCTCATAATAAACCGTAACCGATAAGAGCCATACACTTGTGTGTCTGTGTATGTGACATGGTGTCAGAAGTGCGTCGTACCCGCTTCACTAAATAAACGACGATGTCAATGTTTCAAGCTCCGGAGTCGTTTGACTTCAGCCAGCCCTCCGCATGGCCTCTGTGGATCCAACGCTTCGCACGATTTCGGATCGCTACTAAGTTGGACAAAGAGGAAGGTGATGTGCAAGTTAACTCACTGCTTTACGCCATGGGGACGGAGGCGGAGACAATATTCACCTCGTTTCGGTTCACAGAGGCTTCCCATTCCAGCGACTACAAGAAGGTAGTGGAAAAGTTTAACGACCATTTCATACCTCGCAGGAATGTTATACATGAACGCGCATGCTTTCATCAACGTATGCAAAAGACGGGTGAATCAGTGGAAGCTTTTGTGAGGGGATTATATGAGCTGGCGGAACATTGCGAGTTTGGAGCACAGAAAGACGAACACATTCGAGACAGACTGGTTATAGGGATAGCAGACCGGGGAGTGTCACAAAGGCTTCAGATGGAAAGCGAATTGACACTGGAGAGAGCAGTGCAGATGGCCCACCAGGCAGAGCTTATAAAAACACAAAACTCGGCTGTAGTGATGTCTGCGGAGGTGGCTGCGTTACAGCAGCGGTCCAGAGGAGTTAAACACTATAATGCTGGTAAGAGAACAAACAATACAGGACAGCAAAGTGATAAGCAGACAGGAGAGAAAATGTGTTCACGCTGCAATAGATGTCATAGGCCACGCGAGTGCCCCGCATATAATAAACAATGCCGCAAATGCAGGAGACTGGGACATTTTGCTGCTGCCTGTCAAAGTAAGGCTGTGAGAGCTGTACATTTGCAATATAAAGAAGAGGATGACAGTGAGGCTTATTTTCTTGGCAGCATCGAGAAAAGTGATTCAGAGTCTGATTGGCTGGTAAGTCTTCCAGTGTGCGGTAAAACGGTATCTTTCAAAATAGACACTGGGGCTGACATCACAATTATGTCCAAGGAGACGTACCAAGGGCTCCCACAGCGCCCCCCATTGACCAAAACGGAAATACAGCTTAACAGTCCTGGTGGCAATGTGGAAACAATAGGAAAATTCTTAGCTGAGACTAAAAGAAACACAAGTCGTCATCAGTTTTGGATTTATGTAGTGGATGGACGTTATACACACAACCTTCTCAGCAGAAGTGCAGCCTGTGCTATGAGATTAGTAGCCAGAGCAGATCACATTCATGCCGAACTTTTTGGAGAAATTGGCTGTCTGAACTGTAAACCAATAAAAATTGAACTTAAGCCAGATGTACAACCCTATAGCTTGGCTACACCAAGGAGGGTGCCCTTTCCCTTAATGCAAAAAGTAGATGAAGAGCTACAGAGGATGCAGTCTATGCAGATAATACGAGAAGTCACTCAGCCTACAGATTGGTGTGCCCCAATGGTCCCAGTAGTTAAGAAAAATGGGAAAGTCAGGATATGTGTAGACTTGAAGCGCCTCAACAAAGCTGTGAAGAGGGAAAAATTCATACTGCCCACTTTGGAGGATGTTGCTGTAAAACTGACAGGAGCTAAAGTTTTCTCAACGTTGGACGCTTCCTCAGGATTTTGGCAAATCACGTTGGATTACAGTAGTTCAATACTCACAACATTTATCACTCCAAGAGGCAGATTTTGTTTCCAGAGACTTCCCTTTGGAATCACATCTGCTCCAGAAATCTTCCAGAGGGAAATGACCAAGCTACTGGAGGGACATGAAGGCTGTGTAGTAGTCATGGACGATGTTCTGGTGTATGGCAGAGACCAAGAGACACATGATAAGAATCTGGAGGCAGTTTTACAGACAATCCAGGAGTCTGGATTAAAGCTCAACAAGGACAAATGTCATTTTAGTAAGGAAGAAATCATTTTCTTTGGACACATAATTAGTGGCGATGGAGTAAAACCTGATCCAGACAAGGTGAAAGCAATTACAGACCTGCCATGCCCCAAAGACCTCACCCAACTCAGACAGGTATTAGGTATGGTCAATTACCTTGGAAAGTTTCTTCCAGACTTGTCGACGGTGCTGCACCCACTCAATGAACTGTTAAAGAAAGATTCTGCATGGCTGTGGGACACACAACAACAGCAGGCCTTTAACAACATAAAGACAATGCTGTCTTCAGCTCCGGTTTTAGCTTTTTATGACATCACAAAACCTACCATTGTGTCTGCAGATGCCAGCAGTTTCGGATTGGGCGCCACTCTTCTGCAAATCCATGATGATAAACTACTTCCGGTGGCTTTCTGCTCCAGAACCCTGTCAAGTGCTGAGTTAAAATACTCTCAAATCGAAAAGGAATGCCTCGCTGCTGTCTGGGCATGTGAGCGGCTTGCGTGTTATTTGCTGGGTCTTGCTGAGTTTACACTGCAAACGGACCATAAGCCATTGGTCCCCCTGATTAACACTTATGATCTGGACAAAACCCCTCTGCGCTGTCAACGTCTGCTGATGCGCCTGATGCGTTTCAATGTCAAAGCAGTGCATGTCCCAGGAAAATCACTTGTCGTGGCCGATGCGCTCTCGCGCAACCCCTTAACTGGAACAGGAGTTCCTGATACTGAAGGTGATGTGTGCGCTTATGTGGAGGCTGTGATTCAAACTAAGCCAATATCAGAGGCAAAGCTGGACGCCATTCGTGAGGCCACATCCACAGACCCTACTATGAGGCAAGTAATGCGTTTCATTAATGAAGGCTGGCCACACCATGTGCCGTCGGAGCTTAAGGCTTACCATGCAGAACGGGCATCATTGTGCAGGGCCGAGGGTCTGCTTTTACATGGTGACAGGATTGTGGTTCCTACTGCACAACGGCGTGAGATTCTTGTTCGCTTGCACGAGGGTCACCTGGGACTAAATAAATGCAGAGAACGGGCCAAAATGTCAGTCTGGTGGCCTGGCATCGGAAAAGATCTTCAGACGACAATTTCTCAATGTGCCTTCTGTCACGAGCACAGACCTACTCAGAGGAAAGAGCCCCTCATTACCACTCCACTTCCTCCCAGTCCTTGGCACACCATAGGAGCGGATCTGTGTGAATATGGTGGACAGAACTATTTAGTGGTCGTGGATTACTATTCTAGAGACATTGAACTTGCACATTTAAGCCGCACTAGCAGCCGCAGTGTGATCACTACGCTAAAAGGGATGTTCATTAGGTGGGGGATTCCGCATGAGTTACACTCAGATAATGGTACCCAGTTCAGCAGCATGGACTTTGCAGACTTTTGTAAGAGCTGGGGCATCCATCATGTTACTAGCAGCCCACACTTCCCACAGTCAAATGGGACTGTTGAGCGGGCTGTCAAGACAGCGAAACATATCTTACGTCAACCTGACCCTCAATTGGCACTTTTGAGTTACAGAGCCACTCCAATTACTGCCACTGGTGCAAGCCCTGCTCAGCTGATGTTGGGACGACAAATTCGCACTACACTGCCTGTCCTTGAGAAGACTTTGCGTCCACGCCATATCAGCTTTGAGCGGGTATTGGAAAAGGACAAAAAAGCTAAAGCAGCTTACAAACACTTCTTTGACAAAAGACATTCTGTTCGTAAACCCAGGAGATCAAGTTCTCTTAAAGTTGGATGGGGAGAAAGCATGGTGCACATCAGGAACAGTGGTGAGGAAAACAAAGGAGCCACGATCCTATCTTGTTCAGACACAAAGTGGAGCTGTGTTAAGACGTAACAGGCGTCACCTCCAATTGGTAGAGCCCACAGAAACTGATTTTGGAAAGAATAATGTGGACAGTTCTACACCCATACCACCTGCGCAAAACACACAGGAGCATTCTGTTCCTGTCATGAATGCAGAGCAAATTCCACCTGACTCTGTTCCTGGTTCTAAAAGAACCTCTAGTGGCAGGTTAATAAAACTGCCAGTTCGTTACAGAGACTAGAAGTGGAGGGAGACAAAAAGTCAGAAAGTACTGATAATGGCAAAAGGGTATTCAATGCATAATTAGATGTTAATGAAACAGCATTCCTGTTAATGTTTCTGCATTTCAGATTTCTTAATGTGGTGCAAAATGTTTGAAGTTCAACAGTATACAAGCCACAGTAATTTGTTTATTGAATGCACTTTCCCTTTGGCTATGGTTCATAAGTTAACTGATATTGACTAATGAGTTATGTGGGGATAGTTCTGTTAAAATGAAGATTGCATTCTGCACTTTAAAATGTATCTCTGTTGGAGGGGAGATGTGTTGGGATGTACTACATTACCCATAAGGCATTTGGGTGTATGACGTAATGTAAGAGGCGACTGCACTGGAGAGTGTGTCGCAGATGTTTACTGACTTCCACATGTGTCGGATGTGTTAACTGTTGCTCATAATAAACCGTAACCGATAAGAGCCATACACTTGTGTGTCTGTGTATGTGACAAGTAGTGAACTTCAGATCATGATTATGATGTTTTAACCGACTGAAGTTATGATTACTGACTTTATCTCCTCTCTCTGAAAATGTGTGTGTTTTTTTTATCATCCCACAGATTTATTTAAAATATATACATTTTGAAATATTAAAAAATATATTTGATTTTTTTCCAGACAGGTAGGGATTCATGTGGTGTGAAAAACACTGGCGCTGGCGCAAACCTCACATCTACAGTAACACCAGTAACATGACAGGCGTCTGCTGAGGCTTTTATTGCATGTGTGTTAGGTTATGTTTCACGTCACAGCACTGGTGTTTATTTATCCAGCGCCATCCCAGAATGCATCAAACGTCACACCAAACACAAATCATCGTCACACTTCCAGTAAACACAGGAGTTTGTGTTTCCACAGCAAGGTGTTGCAGGAGATGTTGATGTGCCGTTATTACCATCACATGCTGGCCAGAGTTTAGAGGACTGACTGCTGAGTGACCGATCGCACCAGAGCGCCTCTGAAACACATTTTCCAGCCCTTCTGGGAAAGAAAACACAGAACAATGTTTGAGAGGAAAGCTGGAGAACCGTGGAGGTCCAGCGCTCAGAGGAACGGTCCATCAGAGACACGTCTGGATGAAAACTGATGACTCTCATCATCACAGGGCTTTATAACCCTCTATGGACATTACAACACAAGATGCAGATTACAGTTGACTTATTCCTTCTCATCAGGTCATGACACAATATAATTAGTCTATAATATCAACCAGCCCTGACACGAGGCACTGCTCACATTATATGAGCCCTACAGGATGACGGTAATTCTTAAAGAACATGTTAAGATCAAATAAAGAAAATTTAAGGAAGTAATTAAATGGAACACAATACAGCAATATAGTCTCTTAAATGTCTAGGAAGCAGAAAATTAGTTCAATTAACACCTCAAAGTTTGAAAATACAACTTCCAACAGATCTCCATTACTTTTTAATTCATTAAAAAAAATAATAATAATAATGAATTAAAATATATATATTTCATAATTTTTGTTTCAAATGTCTAAAGATTCATAAATCAAGATGCATTCACTGGAGGTGCAAAATGAAGATATGAAGTGTCATTTTCTGATTTCAGGAAAAGTTTGGGTTTTATTCTAATTCCCAATTTAAACTTTTCATGTTTAAGGGCAAAAAGTAAGGGACAAAAACCCATTGACGGTAGGTTGGAGGAGACTTCCAATTAATTAGTATAAGTCTTCTGGCCAACAGTGTGCAGAGTGCAATATTATCCCTCTCTAAAGATATGAGTTAAACATTCTCCGGAAGGACCCCAAATAAAGCAGTCAATGGGTTGGGATCTATAACTGTGGTAAGAATTTCTGAAATACAACTAAAAAACTAAAAAAGCAGATTCTTGACGATGGAGTTGAGTAGGTCATTCCACCAGGAGGGAACAGTTCATGAAAAAGTCTGTAAAAGTGATTGTGTGCCTCTTTGGGATAAACAATAATGTGACGTTCAGTTGCAGAACACAAGCTTCTAGAGGCATTTTAGATTAATTGTAAAGGTTTGATAGAATTGGCTGGAAGACCTGCCACGAGATCATTGCAATAGTCCAGCCACAGAACAAGAGCTTGAACAAGGAGTTGTGACGCATGTTCCCAAAGAAAGGGCTTGATCTTATTAATGTTGAATAAAACAAATCTGCAGGATCGGAAAGTTTTAGCAATGTGGTCTGAGAAATTCAGCTGATCATCAATCATAACTCCAAGGCTTCTAGCTGTTTTTGAAGGAGTTATGGTTGCTGTGCCTAACTTGATGGTGAAATTGTGATGAAACGATGGGTTTGCTGGAATCACAAGCAGTTCTGTCTTGGCAAGGTTGAGTTGAAGGTGATGGTTCATCATCCAGGAAGAAATGTCTGTTAGACAAGCTGAGATGCGAATAGCTACCGTCGGATCATCAGGATGGAATGAGAGGTAGAGTTGAGT
>NC_039247.1:100000-142500 GCF_003368295.1 Carassius auratus | reverse complement strand
TCTCGTTCAACTCGAGCAGCGGTTTAAAACCGTTTATTTATTCACCAAAACGGATACAAGTTTACTTCAAGAGTGAACAATGAGGCAAAGATAAGTTTGAAGGTCAGTGTTTAAAAAACAGAGCAAACAGAAAGAGCGATCTACATTATAGTTCTATAAATGAAACGTACAGCCTTTATTAGAGCCACAGAAAGACAAACGTTTAGATGAAAATTATCAATTCATTATGTACATTAACTATGATTTGGGGCGAGTATAATGTAATTTAATGGAAAACTATGTGAATGGCTCTCTGAGGCGCGGCAGGATTTAACGCGTCTCAACACATCAGCGCGTGCTGTCAGTGATTTCAGCCACTAGAGGCCGCTCTCGCTCTGTATGATGAACACTGACCCTTCTGCAACCCGGGAAACTATCGGTATGGATTTTTGACAATAACCGATTGTTCCAGCAATCAACTAACGATAAATCGGTTGACCTCTGTTAAAAACAATATTTTCTGTGGAAATCGTGATATATTTTATTGTTCAGGATTCTCAGAAGAGCAGCATTCATTTGAAACCACAAGACTCTTATGAGTTTGGTGTCTCTCTTGATCAGTGTGATGCGTCCCGCTGAATGAGTGTGTGTGATCCCGGGCTAAAGGAGTGTGTGTGTGTGAGTGATCCCGGGCTGGAGGACATGAGCAGCAGTGATGGCTCCGGACGAGGACTCTCTGATTGAAGGAGTGAGTGACTCTGTCCTGCTCGTGCTGGTGCTCAGTGGCTCCTTTCTGCTCGGTCTGGCCACGCTGCTCTGCAGGTGAGACCCCATGCTGACCTCTGACCCCTGACCTCACACCCCATCAACACATAATAACACACGGTGTGCTGTGGTGTGTGTCAGGAATGAGCAGCAGAGGATTCACCCGGAGAATCAGGAGCAGGTGCGTGTGGTCCGAGAGCAGCTTCAGTCAGAACAGGTTTGTGAATCTAATCCTGCGCTGATGCTCTGTGTTTGTTTGACGAGTTTATGCCCAAATTAATGTTCATAGTAGTAGTGCTGTCAATGTGTGGCTGTTTAAGATGAATTAAATATGCTAAACATCGTTAAATTATAATCAGTGAGGCTTCGGTGTAATCGCTGTATCTGCTGCTGGTCCAGGAGCGCCCCCTGTGGTCAGACAGAGAATCTGCGTCTCAGTACCTCGTCTCATGCACATGTTTTATGTATTATTGCTGTGAATCTAGTTCGTATTGTGTAAACCGCTATAGAGACATGCGCTACAAAATCAAGGCTTTGTGATTGTTTATATTGTCGCAAAACATTACTATATTATCATCTAGCATCAATCTGCTAAAAGCGACTCTGACATAAATATTAACTTGATGGTCTTCAGTGAAGCTGCACTGAACAGTGTGTATATGGCTGTATATCTAGCGCTGTCCGTGTCTTCGCAGGGGACGTCCCCGGAGCCCAGGCATCAGTTCTACTCGGACATGTCGTGTCCCGTGTGTCTGCAGCAGGCCGTTCTGCCCGTGGAGACCAACTGTGGTCATCTGTTCTGCGGTGAGCTGAGCTCAGGCGAGCGGTTCGGTGTGCTCTCTGATCTGTAATCACTTGTGTCTTGTGTGTAACCGCAGGGCCGTGCATCATGGCATACTGGCGCTACGGGACGTGGCTCGGTGCCATCAGCTGCCCCATCTGCAGACAGACGGTAAACAAACACACCTTTCATATACTGGAGCTCAGCGTGTCTTCAGACTGGTGTCACGTTCATCATGAGAGTGTGTGTGTGTGTGTGTGTGTCAGGTGACCCTGCTGTTCCCGCTCTTCCATGACACGGAGCACAGCGCTCCGACTCAGGACGGACAGGTCGAACCCGCACAGATCCTCAGAGACATCCACGACTACAACCGGCGCTTCTCCGGACAGCCGCGCTCCGTGAGTGATGCATGAAACAGAAAACACACACATCTTTAATGAGTCTGGCCCTGTTACTCACTCCAAACCTGTAGGAGTTTCTTCTAAAGAAGATGTATACAACAAACTGCATTAATCCAGTCGAGATGCTGCAAAAGCATGCATAACCACTTCAAACTTCATTTGAGACAAAAACAGCTTCACCTTCGTCAGAAGACAAAGACTTGACCACAGCACTTACCAAATATAAGATTATCATCGAACCTAACACCTAAGTTTCTTGCACATGTAGTTCTATATGGAGTAAGAAGTTCAGATCCAAATCATGTACACCGTGATCATTTGAGACAAACAAAATCTTATTTTCATTAAAGCTTAGAAAAAAAGAAAGTTTTAGTTTAGTTTCTGTTTGTTATTGCACTTCAGAGGGATGTAGATTTGTGTGTCGTCAGCATACAGATGAAAAGAGACCCGATACTTCTTAAAAAATAGATCCTAGAGGAAGCATATAAAGAGAAAACAGTAACGGACCAAGAACTGAGCCCTGAGGGACACCAGACTCTAAATGCATCTCAGATGAGGATATGTTTCCAAAACTGACAACATACCTCCTGTTAGTGAGAGATGAACGAAACCACTGCAACAGAACAAACTATTTGTTTTTACAGGAGTTTCTTCTGCTTATCAAGACTGCTTTTATGTGATAAAAAAATGCAGTAATATAGTGAAATATTATTCTAATGTAAATCATCTGTTTTCTGTGTGAATCTGTGTTAAAGTGTAATGTATTTCTGTGATGCTCTGCTGTATTTTCAGCATCATTCCTCCAGTCTTCAGTGTCACATGATCTTCAGAAATCAGAATAATATGATCATTTACTGCTCAAGAAACATTTCTGATTATTATCAGTGTTGAACACAGTTGTTCAGAGTTTTGTGGAAACTGTGATACTTAAAACTTAAAAAATACTTAAAAATAAGAGCATTTATTTAAAATATAAATATTTTCTAACAGTATACACTACAGTTCAATAGTTTGCGGTCAGTATTTTTTTTTTTCTTTTTTTGAAAGAAATTAAAACTTTTATTCAGCAACAATGTGTTAAATTAAGAAGTGATCGCAAATATTTATATTGTTAGAAAATATTTATATTTTGAATAAATGTTGTTCTTTTTAACTTTTTATTCATCAAAGAATGCTGAAAAATTATAACAGTTCGCCCCAAAAACATTTGTCAGCACAACTGTTGATATTTTTAATAATAAATCATCATATTATTCTGATTTCTGAAGATCATGTGACACTGAAGACTGGAGGAATGATGCTGAAAATACAGCGGAGCATCACAGAAATACATTTTATTTTAAAGGATATTAAAATAGAAATCATTATTTTATATTGTAACAACATTTTGCAAGATTAAAGTTTTTTTCTGTATTTTTTGATCAAATAAATGCAGCCTTGATGAGCAGAAGAGACTTCTTTAACAACATTTCAAGTCTTACTGATCCCAAACTATTGAACCGCAGTGTATTTGGTAAAAACAAATAGGTGACTGTTCTTTCTGCTGGATTTATAGTGAAACTGAGGCTGTGATGGTAATCAAAAGCAGTTTGTTCATGCTGCAGTATAAAGTGTAAAGTGATGTAGGTGAAGTCAGGAAGAGGTGAGTGCTCACAGGTGTGTGTGTCTGTGTGTGTGTGTCTATGTCTGTGTCTCTGTGTGTGTGTGTGTGTGCAGCTGCTGGACCGTCTGCTGGACGTCCCCACGCTGCTGCGGCACGCCTTCAGAGAGATGTTCTCCGTCGGGGGTCTGTTCTGGATGTTCCGGATCCGGATCCTGCTGTGTGTGCTGGGAGCGCTGACGTACCTGGCGTCGCCGCTGGACTTCATCCCCGAGGGAGTGGTGGGGCTGCTGGGCTTCATGGACGACTTCTTCGTCATCCTGCTCCTCTTCATCTACATCTCCATCATGTACCGCGAGGTGGTGACGCAGCGGCTGGCCACATGAGCGTCTGATCTGTGCTGAAGACTCAGACCTGTCCTGTTCTGAGCTCCGCGCAGGGTGAAGAGCAACACACACACACACACACTATTACAGACGTGTTTAATATGACACAGCTGAAACATGATAAACACTTGTCGTCTCACACGTTTTCTCTTCAGATGGTGTCATTCAAACATTAAAGAAAGATTCTATGAGTTCATCTGATGGTTTTTCTAAAGTGTTGTAAATGAATATTTGTTCATGAAGCGTGCGAACAGCTGGAGAACAGCAGAATAACCACAAACTAAAGAACTAAGGCCATTCTAGTGATGTTACCAGGGTAAATAAGGCAAACTCCTGAAGCACGGTGAAATGACAGGAATGACGTTTTGGGAGTATTGGGTGGATCTCTGCTGTATTTCAGGTCTTTGAAATCATTTCCATCGTTAATGTGTAATTAATCACTTTTCGGTCTGTTTGAGCTTCTCTGAATCTGTTCCTGAAGCAGAAGAAGAGCCGTGTGCCTTCATCTATCCTTCTCATGTTGATATGTTCTGCCTTTATTAGACGGGTGACAGAAACTACAGGTTTAATGATCAGTCTGTTCGTGTCACATGTGTTAATCACACCCCCACTATCCTCTTGTACCTGTATAATCACATAATCAGGTGCTGTATTTCTCTCTAGCTCTTGAGTTCTTGTAGCAGTGGTCTGTGAGCAGCAGGTGGCAGCACAATATAAAGATCTGAACCCCTTCACCAGGGAACATCGAGGAAATCACAGTAAAACTACCAGAATTCATTTCTTTTTGGAGAAACATCCTCAAATCTGAAGCAGAACTTAGTCAAAGCTTGAGCTTTATGTCCTCTGTGTTTGAGCTTGTCTTGATCTGAAGCGCTGCGAGTCCTTCAGAAGAGCGCTGCACGGTTAGTGTCTCATGAAGAAGAGCTGCAGCTGCGTTCTTTACACTAAAGAATGTGTAAAGAAATAAATATAACGTGTTTATGAAATAATTAGATGCATAAAGGATGCTGCATTGGCTGGAGCCAGCTGAATGATGAAACACAGTGTATTTGATTGCTGGTTTACTGTGAGTCAGAGTTCTAGAGATTTTGTGATTTCCCCTTTCAGAGCCGAACAGTTCCTCAGACGTGAACTTTAACTGAACTTCTGATAAATCCAGCAGCGTGTTGCATTCTGGGAAATGAAGTGTGTCAATATAAACCAATCTGTCTGGCTGGAAGGACAAGAAAGGAACACAAACTTTTGTTAAAAGTTCAAACAAAGCTATCATTTTGACGTGCTTCTTTTTATAAAAAAATCACTTATTAATATTACTTATATCAATTATGTTTTATTCTACTTGGTTTGAATTTCAGTTCTTGTTCCTGTCTGCCATCTCCGTTCAAGTTCAGAACTAATCATCGAATTATTTCTTCAAGACTGGTCATAATTTAAAGTCATATCTTGAAAGCTGATGTCACAATAATGTCCGTAACACAACCAGAAGACGACGAGCAGCGACCCGCTCCATCAAACTAACTCAGGGTTCCAGGATTGGGTCTGAGCTGACCACACCAAACTAAACCTGATCCTCACGTTCCTCTGTCAGCTCCGGCTGGATCCTGAGGTCATGGAGCACGTGCACATGAAACTGTGACATCAGCAATGAACAGCCAATCACGTGCCTTGAAACTGTGATTTGCTTCTCGTGAACCAAAAATTAAAGAGATTGAACAAGATGAAGAATTTAAACACATTTACATGAGATAAAACAATATTTCCTTGAAACTTAAAGAAAACATCTTGTAGTATAACTGCAGTTAGTTAGTAAGTTAGTTTACATATTTAATAGGTATAAAACACTTAAAAATCTAAGGTCATATGTTTAAAGCTATTGATTTTAAAACTGTTTTATTGCATATTATCTATGTTTATATTATTTTAAGATAATGTGTGTGTGTGTTTATATTTAAGAGCTCTTCAGACAGTCACTTCTGCATCTAAGAGAGAAGAAAATATGTGGCAAGGACTGATATTTATTCATCTAGTGGTGTATTTAGTACATTTCCTGAGGCTGTGATTTACCCTCATCACAGCTTAAACACCTCACATCCGTCTGAAGATGTGTGTGTGTGTGTGTGTGTGTGTCTGCCTTCATCTAATAATCTTCTAACACTCTATTTCTATCGTCCACTTTAAATATTCTACTGATTATAAGTCTGTTGTAAGTACGTCAGCTCATTGTACTAACCCTCATCTAACAATCTTCTAGTACTCTAATGAGAGATAGTTGACGTGTAGTTGCTAAATGAATTACAGTCAGAATGTGGATTGTCATGATTCTCCCAAACCCAAAGTCATGTGAAGGTGATCAGAGTAAACACACACTGACTGTCTTTTATCCGTCTTGGATTAAAATATCAGACTTCTGTGTCAACATGGGAAATGAGGGTGTGTTTACATTTATTTAAAACAGAAATGCATATATATTCTGTTGTTGATTCAGGGTTAGCATCATCTGAGGTCCTCTGAGGGTCAGCATCATCTCTTCTCAGGTGTTCTGGATCCAGACTGGAGCTCGTGTAAATCCTAGTTACCACGGGATGAAGATCCCAGCAGAAACAGAGAAACACATAGAGACATCATTAGCATAGCTGCTGATCCAACAAAGTAAAATTAGTTTAACCCAAGCTAATGAATAAGAATACACATTTGATCAGATGCAACTACACTCACTATTTAAGATACATTATTCGAATGCTTGGCGAAAGAGATGTGTTTTTAATCTAGATTTAAACAGAGAGAGTGTGTCTGAACCCCGGACATTATCAGGAAGGCTATTCCAGAGTTTGGGAGCCAAATGTGAGAAAGCTCTACCTCCTTTAGTGGACTTTGCTATCCTAGGAACGACCAAAAGTCCAGTGTTTTGTGACCTTAGGGAGCGTGATGGGTTGTAGCGTGGTAGAAGGCTAGTTAGATACGCAGGAGCTAAACCATTTAGGGCCTTATAGGTAAGTAATGATAATTTGTAACTGATACAGAACTTAATAGGTAGCCAGTGCAGAGACTGTAAAATTGGGGTAATATGATCATATTTTCTTGACCTGGTAAGGACTCTAGCCGCTGTATTTTGGACGACCTGTAGCTTGTTTATTGATGAAGCAGGACAACCACCTAGAAGTGCATTACAATAGTCCAGTCTAGAGGTCATGAATGCATGAACTATCTTTTCTGCATCAGAAACAGATAACATGTTTCGTAGCTTGGCAATGTTTCTAAGATGGAAGAATGCAGTTTTTGTAACATTGGAAATATGATTTTCAAAAGACAAGTTGCTGTCTAATATAACACCCAGATTTCTGACTGTAGAGGAAGTAACAGTACATCCGTCTAGTTGCAGATTGTAATCTACAAGATTCTGTGTAGTGTTTTTTGGTCCAATAATTAATATCTCTGTCTCCGAATTTAATTGGAGAAAATTATTTGTCATCCAATCTTTTACATTTTTAACACACTCTGTTAGCTTAGATAATTGAGAAGTTTAATCTGGTCTCGTTGAGATATATAGCTGAGTATCATCAGCATAACAGTGGAAGCTAATTCCGTATTTTCTAATAATATTACCAAAGGGCAACATGTATATTGAAAATAGAAGGGGACCTAGGACGGATCCTTGTGGCACTCCATATTTTACTGGTGATAAATGAGATGACTCCCCATTTAAATAAACAAAATGGTAGAGATCGGACAGGTAGGATCTAAACCATCTTAGAGCCTGCCCTTGAATACCTGTATAGTTTTGTAATCGATCTATGAGTATGTCATGATCTATGGTGTCGAACGCAGCACTAAGATCAAGTAAGACTAGCATCTCTTCTCTTCTTCATGAATTCATTCCACTGCGTGACTATTGTACAGTCCATCATGCATCACATTGCTGTACACGAGGAGTGAGCTGCACTGGCCCGAGTTTCCCAGAAGTCTGTGCGTCCTTCTCTCATGTTCTGGGTCAGTAAATGAAGAGGTGGAATCATTCTGTGTCCCACCCAAGACCTGCTGTTTCTCATGCCCTGCTGCCGTCTGGCACAGCATTATGGGTAGGGCTCTGCCCCGGTCTCTAGGAGTGTACGTCTGTGTGTGTGTGTGTGTGTGTGTGTGTGTGTGTGTGTGTGTGTGTGTGTGTGTGTGTGTGTGTGTGCAGCGCCCAACCCACGCCCACTTGACTGATCCTGTCTACTGTAAGAACGCAGACGCCCAGGTTTCGTTTAAAGTTGCAAAAGTTTGTTGTTGGTCTGCCAGGAAACTAAATATTTTTTATTTTTAGTACCAATGTTTTTAAGTATTCTGAGAGAACATTATTAGTACATTTTTTTTTTAAAGCCTTGAACCGAGATAGACTGATGGAGTAGAAAAATCTGCTTGTGGGAAATATTGATAGAGTAATATTCATACAGCACATATGGCAGTAATAATGATGACCATGCAGAAGAGCTAGGAATGTTTTGACCTGGTGTTTGTGTGTGTGTGTGTGTGTGTGTGTCTGTGTCTCTGTGTGTGTGAATGTGTGTGTGTGTGTGTGACATATCAGGACACAACTCTGTATAATGACATGGGTATGACACAGGTATTACAAGGAGAGGGTGACTTATGAGGACATAACCCATGTCCCCATTTTTCAAAACACTTATAAATCATACAGAATGAGTTTTTTTGAGAAAGTAAAAATGCACAAAGTTTCCTGTGAGGGTTAGGGTTAGGTGTAGGGTTGGTGAAGGGACATAGAATATACAGTTTCTACAGAATAAAAACCATTACACCTATGGGATGAACACACTTTACACAGAAACAAACACGTGTGCGTGTGTGTGTGTGTGTGTGTGTGTGTGTGATAGAGCTGAAGCTTTAGACAGTGATTCATGGCATGAAACACACTTCCAGTAAACAGGAAGGAAGTCCGTGAGCGTCCACAGGAAATGAATCAGTGCTGAGAGCTTCATGATCAGGTTAGCAGGTCTTTAGTTTAGTTTAGTCATTTGTGGAGCGAGACAGTCTCTTCATTAGTCAGATTACAGTATTATTGTTATTAGTTTCATTTCATTAAAAATATTTCCTTGTCTTTTTGTGCAGTTGTAGATGATGTTTGAAACAGGTATTCTTTTTTTATGTTTTGTATCATATTTGATCCGTCAGGAAACAGCTCAGTTTTATTCAGAGACTCGAAACTGAGCAAAAAATATGAATTCAGAAAATTTTGAAACTTTCCGGGATTCTGTTTAGAAAATGTCAGGAATTTCCGAAACTTTTGGAAATTTTCCAGACAATTTCTGCCCCTTTGCAACCATATTCAGAACTCTTTATCTCCAGTAATGTTTCTCAGTGAGATGAGATGTAGATGATCCGCACATATAACACAGTGATGGAGAGCTGAAGAAATCAAGGCTCCTCAGAAGATGTGAGATGTTCTGGAGGCTTGTGAAGATCATTCCTCCGCTGAGGAACAGTGAAAGTAAAGCTTCTGGAAACAAGCACGTGTGTGTGTGTGTGTGTGTGCTGATCTCCAGGGCTCTGACGGCAGCAGTGAGCTCTCTGATTGGCTTCAGCGAGTGGGAGACTGACTCATCACAGGTGGGCAGAGCAAACACTGACGCAGAGAGAGAGAGAGAGAGAGAGAGAGAGAGTCAGATTCACAGTGAGCTCCAGCTCCTTTATCTGACATTTAGATCCTCCTCTCCTAAAATACAGCGAGGATGTGAACAAACACTGATACATACGGACAAACCTGCTGCCTTCGTCTGACTGAAAAACCAGATCAGTGTGTGTGTGTGTGTGTGTGTGTGTCGTCAGCTGAATGTGTCAGTTCTGTGAAACCCATATTACTCTCTTTTCTCAAAATCAGATGTTTAGCAGAACATTCACGCTGCTCTTTTCCATACAGTGAAATCAGACACTGATCAGAATGACACCCAGAAAACACCCTCTTTATCATAAACAGGCCAATGGTATTCATATGTGTTTCAGTTTTATCTGTAGGATCACTGGTCAGAGACTAGTTTTAAAGTGAACAGTGTTTCCAGAGCGTCTCCAGATGTGTTAAATGGTGACTTCTTCACTGTCATTTACTTCTGCACGGTGAAGAACACAAACTGCGTGTGAAGAGGATGTGAAACAGAGGTCAAACCGAGCAGCTTTCTGCAGAAGTTCAGCTAACGTGAACCTGACACCAGACTGAAGGTGAGAATCAACCACGAGACTTTAATCACACTTCATGTCTTTGAGTTTGATAACTAATCCAGAATCATTTATCATAAAGAAAGAGGTGCACACAACACAACAGAGTTTTGTGAATAACTTGGCCGCGAGACGAGCTGTGAGTAGATGTGTTTGCATCACACTCCGATGATTGACGTGGTTTCTCTGCGTGATTCAGCGAGTGGAGGCCTGACTGTGAAAGTTCTCGTCCAGAATAGTTTTCCTGGTGAATCCAGCAAGGCATATGGACGGGCATCTGCAGGGGTCCGTCACGCTGTTGCTACGGCAACGCCTCCAGAAACTAATCATGCTCAAGTTCTGCTCTAACGAGGATCGTCTGCGCCGAGACTCCCGGAGTTCATTAAAGATGTCACCTCCGGACAGAGGAACTGGTTAGGGTTAGGGTTAGCCAGAGGAGCATCTCTGAACATCACCGTCCCATAATAAACAGATGCTGTATTATTTATGAGACACTACTACTCACTATAAATAACTCCACGTCAGCTAGAAGTCATTAGTGTCTGCTTCACATCTGTTAAATGACTGTTAATTAATGCACAGTTTCCTTTTTCATGATTATAACATTATTTAAAGCTCATGAAAAGGTAATAAAATAGAAATAATAGCATGAGGTGGTTCTGAAACATTTTCTCTCAATGCTATGAGAACATATCATATGTAAAATATTAATAAAGTTATAAGATTGTTCCATACACATCGATTAAAGAACATTTTGTCCTAACATTTATAATGACTTTCATCAACTGAAAGTGTGACTCTGTTTTGTGCCCAATCCGATTGTGGTCAGTCTGTGTGACCCTTACACTAGTGATCAGTCATGTGTCTCACGTTTAGAAGTGCACACACTCACACACACACACACACACACACACCCACACACCCACACACTCACACACACACCCACACACTCACACAAACACATACACACACACACTCACACTCACACTCACACTCACACACACACCCACACACACACACACTCACACACACACACACACACACTCACACACACACTCACACTCACACAAACACGCACACACACACACCCACACACACACACACACACACACACACACTCACACTCACACTCACACACTCACACAAACACGCACACACACACACTCACACACACTCACACCCCCACACACACACACACACACACTCACACACACACACACTCACACACACACACACACACACACACACACTCACACACACACACACACACACACACACACTCACACACACACACTCACACACACACACACACACACTCACGCACACACACACACACTCACACACACACACACACCCACACACACACACACACACACTCACGCACACACACTCACACACACACACACACACACACTCACACACACACACACACACACACACACACCCCCCACACACACACACACACACACACACTCACACACACACTCAGGCCTGTGACGGTTGCGGTGGAGCAGTGTCGTGTAAATGAACCTGGTGCGGTGCTTCACTCCAGACAGATTCTGCATCCTCCTGCTCGATCGCCTGCGAGGTTTCTGCGGCTCTGCGAGGTTTGGACAGGAGATGTCATGAACACACTTTTCAAAGGCACAGATTAGCCCTACAGGCTTCATTATGTGCATTAACCTTTAGTTTTAAACTTGGGAATGTCGTGTTATTTTGTGTCCAGCCCTGCAGGAACACATTATCACAGAACCACCGCTAAATGAAGTCCTGATTTACACAGAGCTCAAATACTAAGAGTGGTGTTTGTGTGATGATAGTGAAAGACTTATTTCTGATCCAAGGTTAAATAGTACATGAGCACATTTTATTGATGTGGTGATAGATTCAGAAACAACTGGCCAATCTTCATTATCTTCACATATTATTATTATGTGTTATACCAATCTAATCAGGACGGTCACAGCACTGGTGTACTGCGGCTCTTCTGTGGGTCTGATTGCTTCTATTGTGCTCATCTGTAAGCCACTTTGGATAAAAGTATTTGCTAAATGATTCAATGTAAATCAATGATATTACTGAAAATGAAGTGTCTAAACGAGGCACAAAACCATCTCACACCATTTAACCTCTTTCTCACTACAGACGTTCACTTTGTCTTCAGTTACATAAACTGCTTGGACTGGTTTTAACAGTAAGTCATCCAATTTCTCTCTGCAAGACTGGTCATAACTGTTTAAAGTCAGTTACATAAAAAGACTGGTCTGGTCTGATTTGATTGCTAAAGTGAGATTGATTATCGTTTGATTGAGCAGCTTCTGGTTTATTTCTCATGAACATAATACAGAATATGTGCCTCAGAGCTCATCAGCATTTCTACATGAAATGAAGAAGTCTTAGAACAGTTTGGAATAAAGAAATGAGGGTTCATATGTAATGTCTAAGAGTAAAGCTGCAGGATGTGAATCAGTGAAGTGTAGCCGCCCGGACTGAAGGAGGTCAGCGAGTGTTTGATGAGGACAGATGTTCATCTCAGACTCTGACCTCACGTCAGATCCACAGGAGATACCTTCATCTTTTTAATGGGTTTTGGAGGAGCCTCACTGACTCACGAGAAGGTTTCTCTTCAAGTCGTTGCGCTCCGAACGCAGACTGACAGCGCAGCGCTCAGAACGTCTCCTCACTTCATCTCCAGGAGTTTATCCTCAGATGATGGCCGGACAATGAAAGCAGTGCTGTTAATGAATCACATCCGCTATCTTTGCTCATGTGTGAGCATTTGAAAGAGACCATGAAGCCTTGAGTGAGGCGTCTTCCTGAAAAACTTTGTATTGCAAATATTCAAGGTACCTTCCTCCAGAGAAAAAGAGCATCTGCTGTTGTCTCTCACAGATTAGTTTAGATTAGTTTAGATCTGTTTAAACGCTGCTTGATCTGTGCAGATTTCTCTCCTGATTCAGACCAGAACACGTCTTCACTGGAGGAAGTGTTATTCTGGATTATAGACTCTATGTGTTTGAGTTAAAATCATCTTAATGCTGGATGTGTTTCAGGTTTTGTCTTCTCCAGATGTTCACTGATGGACTGGAGTGCTGTGGATTATTGGGATGTTTTTATCAGCTGTTTGACCTGAGGGTGAACACATTTTCATTTTTGGCTGAATTATTCCTTTAGGCAGTATACACAGCAGTCGAAATAGCATTCAGTCTGTTCTCTCTGTTTTTCAGACACATCAAGTGGTCAAACTCAAAGTGTCCAGCCTGTTATGACCCGGCGATATGATCCAGGGATGAGGTCTGTCTGTGAGCGCAGCAGATATTAAAGCACAGACGTCATGATGGTGTGATCACGTCAGTCTCGAGGGCAGATCTGTGTGACCGCGGGCCGCTGTGAGCCGCTAATGGGATCAGTTAAAGGTCCTGCAGTATTAAATGTTTGCGTGACAGAGCGGCGAGTGGCTCATTAATGTGTCACAACACCCAACACTGACCATCCTGACCAGCCCTAATCATACAGTGCCTGGCTAAACTATTAGTTTTTCATTTTTTCACATTTTAGTATGTTGCTCCCCTATATAAACTTTTTTAAATGACTTAAATCAGTCTACACTTCATACACCATACAGACAAAGCAGAAACAGTATTGTCACCAATAAAAACCTTTACAGTCTCAAGACTTTTTTGTTTGATGCGACAAGCTTTGCTCATCATCATCATCATATCTTTAATTCTTCTCCTCACCTCTTCTCTTCTCAAGCTCTATCAGTTTCTCGGACACTACTCTAAGCGAAGCCCTTCTCCATCAGTTGCTCAGTTTCTCCAGGAGGACAGCTCTAGGAAGAGTCCTGGTTGCTTCAGACTTCTCCTGTTAAAGCTAACGGAGACCCTTCAAAGCTTTTCTGAACTCTTCTCCAGTCGTGTGGATTTAGGTCTTGTTTTTGCATTATCAGCTGTTAAACATTTTATTAAGATGTGTGTGCCTTTCCAAATCAGACCCATTCAATTGAATTTGACGCATCCACCTCCAGAACGAACTGACGAGACGGACCAGGAATAACAAGAATGGGAGCAGAAATAAAGCGGCTCTTTAAATTAGAGAATGCATCCTAACCCTGCGGCGACCAACAGAAACGTCTTCGAGCGGAGGTGAGATCCGTCAGAGGGAGGTGACCTGGCTAAAATTCTGAATGAACCGACTGTATTAATGGACAAACCCCAGAAATCGCTGGACCGTTCTACGACTGTCTGGGGTGGGACAATCAGAAACTGCTTTCAGCTTGGCAGGAGAATATGTGAACTGAAGAGGCTCTTGTGGGTTTGCATGTTTGAATTACAAAGCAAGAAAGTCAAAGAGAGCTGATGAAGACTGGCTTCTTCCAGTCCGTCTGTGAAGCGTTCAGAGCGAAGCGTCTGCTCTTCCCTGCATTGTGCCTGATCTGAGCGCTCGTGTGACGGCAGACTGTGAGTTTGTCCCGCTCCAGAGACAGATGGTCGCTGGGGGACTCTGATAACAGGACAGCAGGTCAACGCCGAGACTGCGCTCCAACTCAACATGTGTGTTTATCTGTCATGTCCAAATGTCATATTAAAGTGCTGGAGGTTTATTAGCCACAGAATCTGCTGCTAATCGAAAATATGAGCATCACGCTGACAAATCTGCTGCTTTGCTCTGATGCTTGTAAAAGTGCTTTTGAATATGATGATAACACTGAAGCTTTCTGGAAAGATGACAGCATTCCCAACAGTGTCATTGTCATTCATCTGGTGTTCTGCTCATATTAATATTATGAAGTAATATTACTGATGCTGTTCACACTAATCAGTAAAGATCACATCATACATGAATTCAGCCTTTCTTGTATCCAGACCCAGTGTTCCCTACAGGACCTGAAAGAAAGCTTGAGCTCTGAAAGATGAAAATCTGACTCAGGAATAAATGAGGTATGTTTCTATAAAGTGTGTATATTACTCAAATGTATAATATAATGTTATTACTCATGACTTCTATACTCCTGTGATACTGTACATTCAAGCATCCTAATAAAGCGTTGCCGGATTCACATTCAAATCTTTTGTTAAACCTGAAAGTGCTTTTAATGCCAATCACTGGATATTTCACTGTAAAATGTACAAGAAGCAACATTATTTTGTGCAGAAATGTTGCCCCAGGCACGTTTTTCCAGTTGTTTCTAAACTGAACAAATTTCCGAGGCTGAATATTGAGTCTCATCGTGTTGCATGAGGGATATGAAGTCTTTTTTTAAATATTAGTAAACTGTACACTGTCTCACATCTGCCATATGATATTCTGTTCTACTGAGAAAAGAAAAATAACAATCAAAAGCCTACCAGGAGCACTGTGCTCTGGGCTTTCAAATATAACATTTGACAGCAGGAATTTCTCTTTAAGGGCTTCAGTAAAAGCACAAAGCAGAAGAATAGTGCAGCATTTCTAAAATAGAAGCACACCAGGGACACGCCGGGGTAGAGGCCGGGGATTCTGGGATTGTGAATCGCTCAGAGCACATTTATGCTGCCACTGACGCTTGTATTAAAGCCATAAATGATGAGCGTCTGTCCTGCCTGTTTATCCTCAAACACACAATAATGCAGCGGCCCTCATGAGAACATTCAACCATTTTGACATGGAGGGAGATTTCTCCTGCCCTTCTCTCTTCATGACTAACTTCACTGTGTGACTCTGTCACGAACCCCCGTAAATCAGCGTTTGTGTCATGTGGTAATATGTGTAATATCAGTCATTAATGATTCCTCAGATCTTCGTGTCGTTGAGGAGACTGTGCTGCTGCTTTATTAAGTGAAACAGGCACCATTTTCACCCGCTGAACCAGAAGATCACAGAGCCATGGAGGAAAACACCATCATTTACAGTAGTTTGGATTCTTGCATAACGAAGAAAAAACATTCTTCAATCATTTAAAAAACTGGACAATTTGAACGTTAAGAAAACATTCAGAAATAACGTTGTCAAACCATTTCCAAAATTATATAATGGAATGTTCCTCTAATGCTCACATAAACTAAAAAAAATACCTTGACATATTGACCATTTAAAAGGCATTCAGAAATAAAGATTTCAGAACTTAATGGGAATGTTAGCTAAACATTCTAAGAACAGATTTTTTTTTAATAAGTTATACTGTGAAGCTTCTGGATCCTCATGAGCTCTGTCTGTCCAGATGATTTCAGCCAGAGGACGTTCACACACACATTCAAAGAGAGAAACCTTATTAAGAAAGAAAGTGTGTGAGTCCATGTGAATTTGTGATTTATTTTTGAAAGACACTGCATGTCTTGTTATGAAACACTGATTAATAAAAGTTAATCATGTTTAACTAGAAATGACTCAATCCCGTATGTAAAGGTGTTTTTTTGCCTTGATTAGACATCAACACGGTGCTTTCTCTGCCACTTTCTTTCTGAAACTCATGAAGGCATCAGGTCATTGTGTGCTTACAAATAGTCTCACATAGAGAATAAAACTGAAATCACCATAATCACAGAAGTGTGCAAACACAGAAATGTTTGTGTGAGGATTCATCAGGGCTGGGGAGTATGATTAGTTCACTATAAAACTTTTTTTTATTTGAAATTATTTTGAGTATGTGTGTGTTAATGTTATTCATAGTGGCACTAATGATCAACTTCGTCAGTCAGAAATCACAAAAAAATGACATTAAAGAGGTGTGTGAACTTGCAAGCACGATGTCAGACACTGTAATATGCTCTGGTCCCCTGCCTGCTTACCGTGGTGACGAGATGCATAGCAGATTGTCATCGCTCAATGGCTGGATGTCTAAGTGGTGCCCACAGAATAATATAGGTTTCATAGACAATTTGGATGAGCTTCTGGGGCAGATCTGACCTGTTTAAAAGAGATGGTCTTCATCCCTCGTGGGGTGGCACCGCTCTTCTCTCTAGAAATATGGCACATAGTCTTAGAGTTTGTACTTGAGTAACTGGGGCCAAGGTCAGGAAGCAGACAGACTCTCATGTAAACTTCATACAGCTAAAACTGTAAATTCTACTTCTTGTAACAAGTATGGTAGAACCATCACTTCTACCACAAAGACAGCTTTTAACTAATCTTCCTGATTTATCTCAATTCCTTAGCAGAAATTGGAGCACAGCTGGAAGAAAACAAAACTAGAGGTATATCGTATTGCTTGGTGGGAAAGTAATCTATCCTACAGAAAAGTATTAAAAAACTGCTAGATCTGATTACTTTTAATTTCTTTTAGAATAAAATAAACATAACTCCATTTATTTATTCAGTACATTGGCTAAATTAATGAAAAATAAAAATTCAACAAGTGTTGACATTTCCCAACACCACAACAGTAATGACTTTATGAACTACTTTACTTCTAAAATCGATACTATTAGAGATAAAATTGCAACCATTCAGCCGTCAGCTACAGTTTCGCATCAGACAGTGCACTATAGACCCCCTGAGGAACAGTTCCACTCATTCTCTACTATAGGAGAGGAAGAATTGTATAAACTTGTTAAATCATCTAAACTTACAACATGTATGTTAGACCCTATACCATCTAAGCTCCTAAAAGAGGTGCTTCCAGAAGTCATAGATCTCGATTCTTCCTTTTCTGTCCAAGATACTAGAAAAGGCGGTATCCTCACAATTATATTCCTTCTTAGAGAAAAATGGTATATGTGAGGATTTCCAGTCAGGATTTAGACCGTATCATAGTACTGAGACTGCTCTCCTTAGAGTTACAAATGATCTGCTCTTATCATCTGAACGTGGGTGTATCTCTCTGTTAGTGCTGTTGGATCTTAGTGCTGCGTTGGACACTATTGACTACAACATTCTCTTGAATAGACTAGAAAACTTTGTTGGCATAAATGGAAGTGCATTAGCATGGTTTAATCATACTTTTATGACCGCCATCAATCCATAGCAGTGAATGAAGAGGTATCATATCGATCACAAGTGCAGTATGGAGTACCTCAAGGCTCAGTACTAGGGCCGCTACACTTTACGCTTTATATGTTACCCTTGGGAGATATCATCAGGAAAATGGTGTTAGCTTTCACTGTTATGCTGATGATACTCAACTCTATATTTCTTTGTGGTCCAAAGAAACATACTGTAATGATATAACTTTTGTAATCATCGGGAAGAAGGAGGTGGGAACCGGCGCACAATCAAAATGAACTTTAATGACAAAAAATAAACACAAAACAGCGCACCAGCCCCTCACGGACGACTGGTGCGCACAAAATAAAAAGCAAACATAAAATAATGTCCCAGGCCTGGTCCTCTCTCGTCCTTCACTATAGTCGTTCCAGTTTTATATCCTTCCATCTCCTACGTGGGACTCGATACTGGCGGTGGGGCGCAGGTGCAGCTCATCTCCAATCACTACACCTGGCCTCACTCCTCGTTCCCACGCCTCTCGGCCCCGCCCCACTCGCCACACATACCCTTTTGAAAAATGAATGGAATGCGTAGTCGATATAAAAAACTGGATGACGAGTAATTTCTTACTGGTAAATTCTGAAAAAACAGAGGTGTTCGTTATAGGACCTAAAAACTGCTTGTAATAACCTGGAACACTGTCTAAGACTTGATGGTTGCTCTGTCAATTCTTCGTCATCAGTTAGGAACCTAGGTGTACTACTTGATCGCAATCTTTCCTTAGAAAGCCACGTTTCTAGCATTTGTAAAACTGCATTTTTCCATCTTAAAAATATATCTAAATTACGGCCTATGCTCTCAATGTCAAATGCAGAAATGTTAATCCATGCATTTATGACTTCAAGGTTAGACTACTGTAATGCTTTATTGGGTGGTTGTTCTGCACGCTTGGTAAACAAACTACAGCTAGTCCAAAATGCAGCAGCAAGAGTTCTTACTAGAACCAGGAAGTATGACCATATTAGCCCGGTCCTGTCCACACTGCACTGGCTCCCTATCAAACATCGTATAGATTTTAAAATATTGCTTATTACTTATAAAGCCCTGAATGGTTTAGCACCTCAGTATTTGAACGAGATATAATTGCACTATAATCCTCTATGTCCGCTACGTTCTCAAAACTCAGGCAATTTGATAATGCCTAGAATAGGCATCCTTTTCCTAGTTAGCTCCTAAACTCTGGAATAACCTACCTAACATTGTTCGGGAGGCAGACACACTCTTGCAGTTTAAATCTAGATTAAAGACCCATCTCTTTAACCTGGCATACACATAAAATACTAATATGCTTTTAATATCCAAATCCGTTAAAGGATTTTTAGGCTGCATTAATTAGGTAAACTGGAACCGGAACACTTCACATAACACCGTACTTTCTACATCATTAGAAGAATGGCATCTACGCTAATATTTGTCTGTTTCTCTCTTGTTCCGAGGTCACTGTGGCCACCAGATCCAGTCTGTGTCCAGATCAGAGGGTCACTGCAGTCACCCGGATCCAGTACGTATCCAGACCAGATGGTGGATCAGCACCTAGAAAGGACCTCTACTGCCCTGAAAGACAGCGGAGACCAGGACAACTAGAGCCCCAGATACAGATCCCCTGTAAAGACCTTGTCTCAGAGGAGCACCAGGACAAGACCACAGGAAACAGATGATTCTTCTGCACAATCTGACTTTGCTGCAGTCTGGAATTGAACTACTGGTTTCGTCTGGTCAGAGGAGAACTGACCCCCAACTGAGCCTGGTTTCTTCCAAGGTTTATTTCTCCATTCTGTCACCGATGGAGTTTTGGTTCCTCTGGTTTGCTTAGTTGGGGACACATATAATTCCAGTGATATTGTCACCTTGATTTTAGAGCTACTATTTAAACTGAACTGAGCTAGATGTTGACCTCACTGAATTCAATGAAGAATTGCTTTTAACTGAATATTGAGTGTTTGCTATTGTTATTCTGCATTATTGAAATACTATTTTCCTATTTAATACTGTAAAGTGCTGTGACACAATATGTATTGTTAAAAGCGCTATATAAGTAAAAGTGACTTGTGTGAAAAGTGTGTGTGTGTGTGTGTGTGGAGGTGTGGTGCTCTACACGAGTCTATATTCATTTCCAGCGGTGACTAAGATGGGCAGCATGACTCAAACGCGCCATGACATGTTCAGTCTGCACTTGTCTGTCCTCTTTAGTGTGGACATGTGAACAGAAACATGACGGCCCGACACAAAGACAAACTTCAGACACTGAATAACACATATTATACACACAGAGATGGGAACAGTGCAGAGTTTCCTTCATGCACAGACTCTGTTTATGTGACCGATGTAAACGAGAGTGTTTTTGATTTATACAGTGCTATTTGTTGCTGTTTTTGCAGTAGAGAATAAGTGTTCAATGTAAAAAAAAAAATTGTTGTTGTAATAATTGTCAGTTTAAATCTAGATTAAAGACCCATCTCTTTAACCTAGTTTACACATAACACACTAACACATTTCTAATATTCATATCCATTAAAGATCCGTTTTATGCTGCATTAATTAGGAATTGTTGAGTTGAAAATAAAAAAAGTTAATTCGGGTGTGTTTTTCAAGAAAATACTACTTCAGTATCTGTAAGTAAGTACATTTTATTTATATAGCACACTAAACACAGCAAAGCTATCCAAAGTGCTGAACAATTCAAATTAAATTTAAAGAGAAAAGGAACACAGAAGAAGCAAACAAGACATATAATACAATAAAACAATGAAGTGAAATTAAAATGCTAAGGAGAAAAGATACGATTTCAACCTTGATTTAAAAAATGGTACTGGAAGGTGCAAGGCGTCAGTCTAGAGGCGGGGGGCAGTGACTGAAAAGGATCTGTCACCCTTAGTTTTCAAACGGGAACGAGCGACAGATAAAAGAGCCCTGTCAGTGGATTTTAAAAGTCTGGTAGATGGCAAAGGGATAATAAGATCAGATGGAGCTTCATTGTTAAGAGCTTTAATAACAAACAACAGAATCTTAAACTGACTTCTAAAATGGACTGGAAGCCAGTGAAGAGAAGCTAAAATTGTAGTGACATGGTCATATTTCTTTGGCCCAGTCTGCAGCCTTGCAGCTGCATTTTTTACCAACTGGAGGCGTGAAAGCAATGACTGAGGAAGACCTGAGTACGGTGAATTGCAGTAATCTAAATGAGAAGTAATAAAAGCATGAAGAACCTTCTCCTGAAAAGATAAAAAACAATTTAAGTTTGGAGATGACCTGTAATTGATAAAAACTGTTCCTAATGACAGAATTAATTTGTTTGGACAAATATAGTCTATGATAATCTATGATCTATGATAATGCCCAGGATTCTAACCTATGAGGAAATGGGGGGGGGGGGGGTTATTTCCCAGGTCCTTAATAATATCCTTTCTTATTTTTTGGTGACCAAAAACAATATTTTATTTTTTTGTTCTTATTGAGTTGGAGAAAGTTATTTGATAACCATTTTTTAATATCTGAGATACATTCCAGCAAGCTTTTGGCGGGAGGTACAACTGTGTATCATCAGCATATAAATAAAAAAAAAAAAACATTGTGCTTCCTCATAATATCCCCCAGAGGGCACATATATAAGTTAAAAAGAAGCGGCCCCAGAATAAAGCCATGAGGTACTCCACTAATAATTAGGGAAGATGATGAGGAAAACTTGCCTAGCTCTACAGAAAAAGACTTATCTTTGAGATATGAGCTGAACTATAATAAGTCTGTGCCCCGATCAGGTGTTCTGAACGGCAAATAAGAACATTATGATCCACAGTATCAAAGGCAGCTGGAAGATCCAGTAGAATCAATATCACATTTTTTACCAGCATCAACTGCAACTAAAATATCATTGAACACTTTAAGCTAAGCAGACTCTGTACTGTGATAAGTAGTGAAACCAGATTGAAAAGGTTCTAATAAATTAGCAGTATTTAAGAATGTGATCAGCTGTAACTGCACAACTTTCATCCAAACCTTGTTTCTTTTTTGTACTTTGATTATTTTAATATGTTATTTGATGTTAATTTTTTTCTGAAATGCAGTTTCTCCAAGACAGATTACAGATATCTAAGTTGTTTCTGAAAGATAAAAACAATGTTATTCTGAAACTTTCAGTTAATGCAGACAGCTATTTATCTCTGTAGAGCATCTCGATCTTTTCCATACATACACACAACACACATTTCTGCTTATGATTAGCTTCAAAAGAAACAGCTTGAAGTGAATTAGGCATTTCAGCAAATACAACCCACACTTTACAGATCAAAAACCTAAAGTGACCATGAGCTGCGTTCATCATATCATTTTCCCAATCAGACGGACGGCACGACTGCTCTTCCGTGTCTTAATTAGATTTTCTCAATTGTCATGTGATTATTCATGTGAAGGAATGTAAAGGCCATCAGAAGCTCGTCTGCCCGCAGCCAAAACATTTCTGTGCTTGACATCACATCAGACTTCATCTCACTCTAATCACGACGCCATTAAAACACAGCTAGGCTAAATTGTTCAAATTACTGTAAAAAGACCATTTGATGCACATGTACAGTCGACTCCACATTTAAAATATGAAAATAAATAGGGTTTTAGAATTTTTTTAAATGATTATGCTCTATTTCTGTGTGATGGATCAAATGTAGATACAGAAAATGAGTGTCACTGATCAGAATCAGCTCTATTATCCACCATGTTTACACACACACACACACACAGAGAGAGAGAGAGAGTTTGGTGACAGGAGCTTTCAGTGCAGAAGAAAGTGCAGACATACATAAGTATTAGACAATAAAATGGAATTTAACATGATAATAATATTTAAAAGAAAAAAATTATTCGTTTATGCAAACTAAATTCAGTTCTGCTGTAAAGCAGCTCTTAGAAAATAAATGTTTTCCAGTGCAAATATCTAAACATCCTTTAATCACAATACATTCACTGGAGATATGATATCAGATATTAAGTCTTGTTTCATGAAAAATGTGTCAAAATTAACTGAAAGCAAGAAAAAATATCTGCAATTGTGGCCGGAACAAAAAATAAAAATAAACATCTTGTTTTCCCTTTCATTTAAGTTTATTTTTCTGACCACATAATTTGCCTTGTTTTCAACAAAACTCACTTAATTTAGATACATTTCTCAGAAAGTTAACCAAAATGATTTTGATCTTGCTTCTCGTGTAAATGTATCTTGATTTACGAATGTTTAGATATTTGTGCTAGAAAACAAGAAAAAATACTGAGAAAGAAATATTAATTAATTTTTTGTTGATGAATTTATTAATTCTGAATGAAGTTATTACTGCAAGGCAAATCTAAAGGTCAATGAAGAATTCAATTACAGGCATCTGGCAATCATTTCACATGAAATATTTCAGTGTGTTTCTCATTCGTGTGTGTTTGTGTGATGCAGTAAAATCCTTTTCCACTTTATAGAAAGATCCGATAAGAGAGACTTACATTTATATCATTCATATCGTGTGAATAGAACAGAATATAAAGGAAAAGCTCTGAATTTACTGAATGAAAAGACATTTGATCAAAACAGGGCTTTGTGATCTCTTAACTCAAATACATTAAACATATTAAGAATGGACTATGAATCTAATTAAATGGAAGTAATAAATTCAGTAGTAAAATGAGATTCATTAAGCTTTTGCAGTTATTTGTTTTATTTCACCAGTGGTCAGGCAGCAAAAGTTTTGATTGCATTAATTAGCATCACTCTCACAGATGATCTGATGTAACTGTCTCTGCTGATGAACAATACATGCAGTAAATGTGGAGTCTGTCCTCCTCACAGTGTCCCTGAGCTGGACGTGACAGTGATTGACAGCTCCGTCCCAGCGCAGGCCTGGATGCAGCATGACGCTAACACATGGCAGTGACAGGCCAGTTATCTGTGCTCCCGCGGGCCGCATGACAGGTAATCCAGCTCACAAACATCCCGAGCAGAGAACCACTCATAAACAGCTACAGAAGGAAGGGCTGGAGATTCAGCTCTTATATTGATTGATCATCTGGGATCTTATGAAGCATGACACCTGTTTATGAAGGCGATGCTCATGAAAATATGATATAAAGAACCAAGAGCACAGACACTTCTCAACAGGATGATCGGCGCAAAGAGTTTTTGTTTTGTCAAGTGGGAAATATAAATATGCAGCTTCTGAAGGGCAGGACTAAATAATAACTGAACGTCCAGAACGGACCTTCAAAATAAAGCATGACCGTTTTTTATTAACAATAACACAAGCAGGACAAACATCATAAAAGTTAGAAACATTTTCTCACTAGATTTGTACACAAATACAAATGTGTGTGTGTGTGTGTGTGTGAGTGAGAGAGAGAGAGTGAGAGAGAGAGTTTTTATATATAATATATATATATATAGTATAGTATCTATGGGTGTATATGACATTTCCATAGTAGATAGATATTACATATTAATAATAAATGAATGTTCAGATGTTCAAATGTTAACATGAAGCGACTTGGGGAAGTCGTGGCCTAGTGGTTAGAGAGTTAAATTCCTAACCCTAGGGTTGTGGGATCAAGTCTCGGGCCGGTAACACCACGACTGAGGTGTCCTTGAGCAAGACACCGGACACGTGCACTTTGAATGGGATAAATGCAGAGCACGAATTCTGAGTATGGGTCACGTGGGTCATGCTTTGCTGTATGTCACTTATTTATGTATATGTTCAGATTTTATTTTTTTTCCTTTGTTGCCTTAATGCTTTGGCAATATAATATGTATTTTTGTCATCCCAATAAAGCTACTTGAATTCAATTGAATGTGTGTGTGTGTGTGTGTGTGTGTGCGTGAGTGCGTGAAATAGAGAGAGTGTGTGCGTATTTGTGTGTGCGTATGCATGTTGCACCATCAATGTTCAATAGCTACAAGAAATTAGTTTTAACCTGAAAAAAAAACAAAAAAACATTTTCTTCTGGTCGCTTGTGATTTCTGCCGTTCACTGTCTTTTTGTTTTTGCTATATTTTTATCGATATATTCTGACGGTCAGAGGCTGTGTGTGTCTGAAATCTCCTCATCTCAGCTCACTTTCATTACACACGCTTTATTCAGACGGTTTTGGAAATGCATTGAACTGGATGTGCATCTTTCTATCATCTCCAGAGGACACCGAGCTGTACATGAACACCTGGCATCAGCAGAACCTCTGGACGCTGGAGCACACGTGGCCTATAGCAACATCTCCACAAACACAGTGATGAAGCGAGTGAAAACACACCTAGAAACAGCGTTTGGATTGGGTCTGACGTCTTTCAGCAGAGCAGCTTCAAACAAAGTAAAGATATTCTCGAATTAAGAAGGAAGTGTTCATCTGTCTGTCTGTGTCAGTCACATTAGTGACGCCTTCATCACGTTGAGTTTAATCCGGTCCGCTCTCTCCAGACTGATGTTTTCGGATTTATATGAGAGGCTTATTCAAATTTCATACAGCAGTCTGAAAATAAAGACTGGCAGGAGAAGCGCGGACGGATGGGAGAGGATGAGGATGCTGCTTCTTTTGCATTAATTAATTCATTAAACAGCCATTAATTAGTGCGCTAACATCTGAAGCTGCTGCATTCACATCCACTGCGTCATTCTGACCCAAACACACCAGACAAAACTCTGGAGCTCTGTTCATTTCACTGGATCGGCAAAACAAGGCCAAATGATCGTAAAACAGATGAAATTTAGTACAAGCTGTTTTACATCTTAAAATCCTCCAAGATGATTCTTTAACAACACCATTTTTTGGAGGCAGATTGCAAATCGGATTACAGTAATCACGTTAGCGCGTGCGAGCGGAGATGACACTGTGTGCTGACTGCAGTAAAACACGTTCCCACATTTCTCTTAATCTCTTTTAATTACTCGACTGGTCCATTAAAAATGCGCAGGAAACTCGGACACAATCCTGAGCCATTAGAGACAAGAGCAGCACGAGACTGAAGCTTTCCCGCGCTCTACAGTGTGTGTTTTCAGTGTGTCTGCTCACTTTCTGGAAAAGATAGGGTCATGGTGTTGATGCAGATCATTAAACTTCATCAATAGCTGAATGCATCTCTGAGTTATGAACTGAAGATGTGACTGAAACCTAATACTCTTTGAAACGAACAGCGTAGAATGTGCTTTTTACATCATCACCACATAACAACTAGTCATTACAAACATATACCTATAAATGTTTTCAGTAATTTACTATATTTCCTAAAGTCAGTTCACAAATACAAGAACAATTGTTCCACATGTACCAATTTAAAGTGCAGTTAAAACAACTGCACCTTCAAATAAAAATAGTGTTTGTTCAATATATTCCCTAAAACTGATAAACACCCTACTAGTGAAAACAAACAGTAAAAGTCATGACATTTGCCAAGTATAGTAACCCATACTCAGAATTGGTGCTCTGCATTTAACCCATCCAAGTACACACACACACACACACACACACTGTGAACACACACCTGGAGCAGTGAACACACACACACACACACACACACCTGGAGCAGTGAACACACACACACACACACACACACACACCTGGAGCAGTGGGCAGCTATAGATGCGGTGCCGTGGGAGCTCAGTGCTTGCTCAAGGACACTCAGTCGTGAGTATTGAGGGAGGACGAGAGCGCTGTCCACTCAGTCCCTCACTCCTACAGCTCCTGTTGTAGACTCAAACCTGCGACCTTCAGGTTACAAGTCCAACTCTCTTACCATTAGGCCACAGATCTGTTACACACTCATGAACAACACACACTGCTGCTTGTCAGAAAGAGTCGGCAGTATATATCTAGTGTTGTATTGAGTAATGAGTGAATCGTATCTGCTCCGAACCTTGTTATGTGTGTAAGTTTGTGTGATAACAGCCATCAGAACTGACACAAAACAAGAAAGTGTGAGTTAGTGTGTGTGTGTGTGTGAGAGAGAGAGAGAGAGAGAGTGTGTGTGTGTGTGTGTGTGAGAGAGAGAGAGAGAGAGAGTGTGTGTGTGAGAGAGTGTGTGTGTGTGTGAGAGAGAGAGAGAGAGAGTGTGTGTGTGTGTGTGTGTGTGCTCTTGTTTTGTGTTTAGCTTGGACTGTTGTTCATCTGCTGTGAAAGCATCCAAAGTGTTTGAGAGCATCGGGACACACTTCACCACGCTGAACAAAAGAGAGTATTTTTAGAGCAGCTGTCGTCTATAAATGCACAGGTTTTGTTTCGACGGCTGAACAGTTAATCTGTGAACAGCAGTAGTTAGTCATCGAGCGCTGGGTGATGTTACGGTGACACGATCGTGTGTTTGTTTCATATCACTGGGATAATGTGCATTTGTTATTTTAGCTAAAAGATCACCAGATGTAGAATTAAAATGTGGCTTATATATATATAAAGATAAAAAAAAATATTGGACTACATGACCTTTCGTTTTTCTTTTGGGATTGAAATATATAAAATACTGGCGATGTGAACTCCACTGATCGTCTGAGAGAAACTCGCAGTGACCGTCATGTTTATTACACTCCAGGATCTACTAGCATGAAGAAAGACACATCCATAATCCCAAACATTAAACTCACAATGAATAATGCACATGTAACGGGTCTTTGAGACCTGCTGGCCAATATTATGTCATTAATATTAGCAATAATAGGTTGAATAGGTAGCTATAGAAATAAACAATATAGGCTAGTTAAATCACAGAAGTCTAAATAAAAAAAAGGAAAAAACTGTCCCAGCGATGTTTGGTTTCTTGAAGACTAACATGACAACCCACAAGAGTTTTATGAAAATTGATATTAATAAGTCCCTTTGGTTATTGTCCAGGGAAAGGATGTGCGTGTGGGACTGAAGCGCTAGTCTATGGAGACGTGTGTTGGGGACAGGCTGCAGACAACCTTCCTACCAGACCAGTAGGATCGCTGTTCAGTAGATGCTGCTCAGATGTTAGGCTCCTAGTCACAGTAATTCAGCTCACCATCATTCATCTCTAGACAGAGAGAGAGAGAACCTGGCCAGTTCCTCGATGTAAACATAACCTGATGGCGGTGAAGTTAAGTTGTTCTAAAAGTTACAATGATATGCTTAACTTAAAAGCATGAATTGAGCACCAAAGTGAATAGTTTGTAGGACACAAACCTGTCCACAACTGTCGATCGGCTTCCCCACACCTCTGAATGAGGAAGACGCCACAGTCTGATTAAACACCTGGCTAAGCTAAGCTCAGTCAATTGACTGGGGTTACGTGAAGTCGCAGGGCACGTACTCCACACAGGCAATTTAAAGGGACGGCGGCAGCAGAACCAATATACAAACATTTAATTTTGACAGATTTTAACCTGGGTTACACACACATGTTTGTTTTTTTGTAAAGTGTGTTCATCCCATAGGTGTAATGGTTTTTATTCTGTAGAAACTGTATATTCTATGTCCCTTCACCAACCCTACACCTAACCCTAACCCTCACAGGAAACTTTGTGCATTTTTACTTTCTCAAAAAAACTCATTCTGTATGATTTATAAGTGTTTTGAAAAATGGGGACATGGGTTATGTCCTCATAAGTCACCCTCTCCTTGTAATACCTGTGTCATACCCATGACATTATACACACACACACACACACACACACACACACACACACACACACAGTGTGTAGATGATTCTTCTGCACAATCTGACTTTGCTGCAGTCTGGAATTGAACTACTGGTTTCGTCTGGTCAGAGGAGAACTGACCCCAACTGAGCCTGGTTTCTCCCAAGGTTTTTTCTCCATTCTGTCACCGATGGAGTTTCATTTTCTGTAGACTTTTGTCAAATGAGTCAAACTCTGTGAGATGTAGTGAGTTCTTTGCGCTGGTGTCCGCAGCATGCCGTTCTCCCCGTGAGCAGGCGGTGTGACAGCGATCTTACGTAACCTTTTCCATATGTGTAATAGTCACTACAGCCTCCAAACCCACGCCAAAGCTGCATATGTAAGACATTAACTGCTGGTCATGAGCCATTCAATTAAAGAGGAAAAAACCTTTCAGATCGTCTCGAGAGAAATAAAGGTGCATCTTTGCCGAGCACTTAAACCTCCAGCTACGACTGAGCATCCAACCGTTTCTCAACAGAAATGCTGCCGTGGCAGATGAAACTGTTAATAAAGTTGTTTGTATTTTCTCTTTTTCTACTAGCAGCTCACTAACATTAATTGTTGTATTGAAGGTTTACACTTCTGAGTTAGGATCACACTAACAGGTGAAGGAACATCTCACAGAGACTGATGGAGTCAGAGGACATGATGTCACATTCTCTCTTTCATATGCGTCATCGTTTTTCTACTGTCCAAACTGTGTTTTCTGTCACCTAAACCCACCCCTCAGGGGAAACTACAGATGACTGCATCAACTTTTTTCATTTAAGAAAAACTTTCTGAATGATTTATAAACTTCTTTCCTCATGGGGACCAAACCAAAAATTTCCCCGCAAGGTAAAAATTTATGGGTATTACTGTTTTTATGGGAACATTTGATCCCCATAACATAGTGAATAACAGGTACACACACACACACACTCACACAGAGACACACACACGCACGCACACACACACACACACACATGCACACACACACACACACACACGCACGCACGCACACACACACACACACACACACACACACACTCACACAGAGACACACACACACACACACTCACACAGAGACACACACACGCACGCACACACACACACACACACACACACACTCTGCAGAGGCACTGGTACTGATGTAGACCTCGAAAGCACTTATCACGAGGGCTCATCAGACAGACATTATGATTCATGAGTGACAGGTTTTCAGCGCGATAAATTAGAACGTATCTGATTTTGAATGTAGTATGATCGTATATTCAAGCAATCATAACGTCTAAATATAAGTTAAAGAGTGGGAGAATGACTCAAATCTCAAAACGTGAATTATTGTGCTGTGAGATGACACGAAGGCTCTATCACTGCAAAAAAAAAAAAAAGAGCTAATTAGAATAAAATTAATCAAAACCGAAACTGAACATCTCAGTCCATACAATCCTGTATTTTATCTTTTAAACAGTCCAGATTAATAAATCCTTGAAAACAGCTAGACTTGATTAGTTTTGACTGTGCAACGTTCTGTTTTATATTCTACAATATGAATAAGAGGTTTCCTACAGTTCTGTGTAAAATTATAGAGCAACACTAAGGTAAGCGCATTATTGTTGTGTTTGCATGAACGAGTGTGAAATACCTGCTAATTGCGTTGCTTTTTCTATCACTTATACTGGGCACTTTTGCATTTAAATTGGATTATTCTGACTCACATTAAAAATGATGCATGTGTTGTTTGAGGGGTATCTGTTAATTTCTTGATTGCTGTCTTCTTTAATATTTTATTTATGTTCGGTAGCCTAATTTTCTTTAATGTAGCCTATTTGCCCTGATTTTATCTGTTTACCTGGGATATGTATCTAATGTTATATTTATATTATTTTGTTGTCATTCTTTTGTTTTAAGGAGTTATAAATGGCCCTTATCAGCCTTGATTTACATATTCCATCACATTATTTTGACAGTAAAGTTTTGGGCACGTTTTTGTGAGCTTCTAATCTGGAAACACTGAAAGAGACCATCACTGGAACTGAACTGATCTGAACTGTGACACTATTGGCTTCTGTCTTCAGTTCAATCAGGTCAGATTATCTGATAATCCATGTTTGTCCTGCTTGAGGAAGACATTAAGGATAAAAATCTCAAGTTAGGATGATTCATGTATGAGTAAATGAGAATAACCCTCAGTAATGTTCTTTGACAGACTGTGTTTTCATGGAGCTTCTTCACTTTCATGTGTCTTTTGTGAAAGCAAACACGTATTTGCAGTAACAGCAGTTTACAATCTGCTCCTTCTAATGGAGAAATTAGTAGAGTAAGTTATGTAACTTTATATCCATTTTGTCATTTCATAAAGCCAGGAGTGCTGGTGTCCATGACAACAACGAAAACACAGGCAAACATTTCCCTCCGAAAGAAAAAAGAAAGAAAATGGAAGGAGAGAAAGAAGGATTATGCGGACGACTTGGTCTCTGATGGGCAGAATGAGGATGAACGTGTATATTTCAGGATGTTAGCAACGAATGCAGCAGAGGAAGAACAGATAAAACAGAGCAGCTCTAAATGTCTGTATGAACAGATAGTGTGAGGATCAGGGTCAGTGAAGTGGATCAGACAAAGCCTGCTCGTCTTTCCTCGTCTTTCATCTCTCTTCTGCATGGGATTCTGCGTTGGAACTATGTGAAAGTGCCTGATGCTGAAAAGAGGCCAATTGATGATATACAAAACATTAAAGAGTGCATGTGTGTGTAATAAAGGTCAAAGTGAGACTAATGAAATAGTTCCTCAGGTATAATATAGCTTCAGAAGATTGTCAGTGATATTTATGTGGAGCTCAACTCTATCTGTCCTCATGCTCTTACACTGCATGTGAAATAGTGTTTCACTTTATTTCGATAATCCAATCTAGACATTCAACTAATTAGTAGCTTTGCAACGTCAACTAACTGTAACATCTAGAGCCGCATGTCAACTAACTCTCATTATATACAACTGCATAGCAACTAACATTCAATTACAACTACATGACAACTAACTTTCATTAATTTACAACTAAATGTCAGCGAGTATTAATTTACATACATTTACAAATTTTGTATTAATTTACAACTATATGTAAACTAACCTTAATTTAATTTTTCATGGGACTGGTTGAGTTCTACAGGATTTCAACGAGATGTGTGTGTCGCATTCTTTAACGTTGCGCCTGGAAACAAAGATACCGTGGCACCAAACCCCATCATGAAAGAAGAAAGATGTCATGTTTAGAACTGTGAAGAAGAGTGTTTATGAGGATCAGTTAGACACTGCATATTCAATAGTATGTGAAATATTAAAGTTTGCGGCATAGAATCTTTAAGATATGTCCAAGAGTTTTACACACTGGTCTGTTATTGTGGCGACATTTCCACGCCTTGAAACGTGACGATGAACTGTGATTGGTTGTTTGACATGTCAGTCAAACAGCCTCATAGGTGGGCCTTGGCGAATGAAAGCTGCCATGAATTCCAGACCTTCAGTCAACTAACATAAATTTACAACTACGTCAACTAACATTAATTTACAACTACACGTCAACTAACATTAATTTACAACTACACGTCAACTAACATTAATTAATAACTACATGTCAACTAACATTAATTAACAACTACGTCAACTAACATTAATTTACAACTACACGTCAACTAACATTAATTAATAACTACATGTCAACTAACATTAATTTACAACTACACGTCAACTAACATTAATTTAAAACTACACGTCAACTAACATTAATTTACAACTACACGTCAACTAACATTAATTTACAACTACACGTCAACTAACATTAATTAATAACAACATGTCAACTAACATTAATTTACAACTACGTCAACTAACATTAATTTAGAACTACACGTCAACTAACATTAATTAATAACTACATGTCAACTAACATTAATTTACAACTACACGTCAACTAACATTAATTTACAACTACACGTCAACTAACATTAATTAATAACTACATGTCAACTAACATTAATTTACAACTACACGTCAACTAACATTAATTAATAACTACATGTCAACTAATATTAATTTACAACTACACATCAACTAACATTAATTAATAACTACACGTCAACTAACATTAATTTACAACTACGTCAACTAACATTAATTTACAACTACACGTCAACTAACATTAATTTACAACTACACGTCAACTAACATTAATTAATAACTACATGTCAACTAACATTAATTTACAACTACACGTCAACTAACATTAATTAATAACTACATGTCAACTAACATTAATTTACAACTACACGTCAACTAACATTAATTTACAACTACACGTCAACTAACATTAATTAATAACTACATGTCAACTAACATTAATTTACAACTACACGTCAACTAACATTAATTAATAACTACATGTCAACTAACATTAATTTACAACTACACGTCAACTAACATTAATTAATAACTACACGTCAACTAACATTAATTTACAACTACACGTCAACTAACATTCATTTACAACTACACGTCAACTAACATTAATTTACAACTACGTCAACTAACATTAATTTACAACTACACGTCAACTAACATTCATTTACAACTACACGTCAACTAACATTAATTTACAACTACGTCAACTAACATTAATTTACAACTAGACGTCAACTAACATTAATTTACAACTACACGTCAACTAACATTAATTAATAACTACATGTCAATTATCAATATACAACTGCGTCAACCAACATAAATTTACAACTACATGTCAACTAATATTAATTTATACCTACATGTCAACCAACATTAATTTACAACTACGTCAACTAACAATTTACAAGTATATTTATAGTAGAAGTATAACAAGTATATTCCTTCCTAATTTGAAAAACTAATGGAATGCATAGTCAATATAAAAAATTGGATGACGAGTAATTTCTTACTGCTAAATTCAGAAAAAACAGAGGTGTTAATCATTGGGCCTAAAAACTCTACTTGTAATAACCTAGAACACTGTCTAAGACTTGATGGTTGCTCTGTCAATTCTTCGTCATCAGTTAGGAACCTAGGTGTGCTACTTGATCGCAATCTTTCCTTAGAAAGCCACGTTTCTAACATTTGTAAAACTGCATTTTTCCATCTCAAAAATATATCTAAATTACGGCCTATGCTCTCAATGTCAAATGCAGAAATGTTAATCCATGCATTTATGACTTCAAGGTTAGATTATTGTAATGCTTTATTGGGTGGTTGTTCTGCACGCTTGGTAAACAAACTACAGCTAGTCCAAAATGCAGCAGCAAGAGTTCTTACTAGAACCAGGAAGTATGACCATATTAGCCCGGTCCTGTCCTCACGAAATTATTGTACTGTCTTAAATTTAATTTAATTTAAATCTTTTACTTAAATCAAGTTTTGTGCTTTCAAAGTTAATTACAGTTGGTACAATATCCATCAAAGTAAAGTATTAGCAGATGTTAAGTTGATTTATTAGTATAGTGGTATAGTTAATATAGTACGTAAGCAGAATGTCTGAAGTGCACTGTAAAGTGTTATGTAACAGAGCAACATGAATGTTCTGGTCAATGACACTGAAAAATGAAAGTCATACGGTTCTGACCAAAATGATGGTGAGCAAATGATGACAGAATCTTTATTTTTGGCAGTTGTTGTAGGTCAGAGTTTATTGCGTGATTCCAGCTGCTTGTGTCCGTCTCATTCCTCACAGCTGGAGTCCTAATGTGGTGAAAGAGCTTGAAAGAAGCAATGTCTCAATAAGTGAAGCAAAACTTTTGAAACTTTCTGCTGTGTGTGTGTGTGTTTACTTCATTTCTCACCTCAGAAGGGATTCTGGCTATTCTCTTGCGCTCTTTCTCAGGTTCAGTATGTAGGGAACAGCACTAATGAGTGAAGATCATCATGACTCATCAGCAGCTCTGGGGGAGGAACACCAGACTCATGACAAAACCTCAATGCTGCCAGAACACTTGCCGCCCGCCCAGTCCCACAGTCACACCACCGACACAAACATGTTTTTTTTTCAAGCACACACATTAAGACCTCTAATCATTATGACTTCAAAGTCACTTTCGTCATTGGGTGAAACTCGTGTGGAGGGTGTGAGGCTCATAATCACACACACACACTCTCTGCTTGTGTTTATTCTCTTATAAAAACAACAGTATCGCGTCGTGCCAAGCGCAGCGTTCATGAGCTCTTCTCAGAGGACATTACCATGGCTGTGCCGCCCAAAACAAAAACACAGCTGACGAGCCAGACTGCATGAGCCGTGTGCTGGCGTGTGTATTGAGTATGTAAATGCTCCAGGACAGTCCCAGATCAACGCGAGTGCATTAGAGACATGTGTGGGTGTGAGTGTGTGTGTGTGTGTTTCAGCCTTCTCAATCTGAGATGCTTTAAAGCTGAAGTGTGTCATTTCAGCATCACAATGCAACTGCAAAAACATCTGGTTAAAGAAAGCTCTCTTTCAGGTTCAGCGTGGTGTAAATGTAAAACAAATTTACTTGTTAAATATCTTTGTAGAAAAAAAATATGAAGGCAAATAATGTTCTTAAAAACTGCTATATGCTCAGAAAAAATACGAGAAATGCGTAAAATTTCCATTTTAGAAGTCAACTCAAAAAGTCAAGACAATTCAAACTCAGAATGACTGTCATTATAAGAGCAGCGGTTATTAACAGTGAATGAAAACGCTAGCAGCTTTCAGCTAATATCAGTAGTAGTTCTGTACAGGTTTTTCATTCCACTGTACGACTTTTCCATTGTTTTTTCTGTGTAAAAATACACTAGTCTCGCACTTGAAATACCATTTTAAAAATATGGTGCTCAAGTTAAAGTATGTTAAATGTTTAAAAATCACATTCTGTGGTCTTAAAAATGTGGTGCTCAAGTTTGCTCGTTTCCCGTCCCACTGTCACATCGTGTTTTTCAGCACAAACATTTTCTATGTGAACAGCCGCTCAGCACTAGCGATATGTTCTGCATTACGCTCCTTCGTAGAGTGCCTTAACCTAAATGCTTCATCAGATGCATCCTGTGCTCACATCAACTCTTAATATTGGTGGATTGACGTGTCTACATATAATATTAGCTAATGTTGTATTTTAAACTCAAATTCCTCAATTTAAAAAAAGATAAAATTGGAGCAAAACATATTTGAATTAATCAATAAAATCTAAAAACTTGCCCAGCCCTTACTTCTGCAGAAATGAGACATTTCACCTTTCCACAACCATCAGTCACATCAGGAACTCCAGCCTTCAGCCGGGTGAGGAAATGGTTTTTGGAGGAGTTGTCGATGCAGTTGTAGGTCTAGCAGGTGCAGATCGCAGCGCTCTCCTCCACACACATGATTTGACTGATTCTAATGGACTGATGCCTTTCTCTGAGTGTCGTGTTCATGGGGCGTCTGTTTAGCATTAAATGCCTCAATGCATTTCATCATACGAGCGCACTGCAAGGGCTTACTTAAAAAATCTTGGTCCCGGCACTGAAATTACACGCCTGAGCCTGCAGTCACCGGCCGCTCTCCGCCTGTCGGTCCGCGGGGGTGAATATTGGTGGCAGTTATTAAAATGCCCTCAGAACCTTCATGTCTTCTGACATTCGCTGGGTTCAAGAAATTATTTGCTTCTGACCCACTTTTGTGTTTTTCAGACCAGCGCCAAGACGAGCCGCTGAATACAAAGCAGGAGAGAGAATTGCAAAGAAAAACATTTGAAGCTGGAAAATCTGGCTTGAGCTCAATTTAGCAAACCAAAAATAAAATAAAAAACCTGAAAGCCCGTGGAGGTCGTGACCCGCTGTCGGCCCTGATGAGGAGATGGACATGAAGGTTAATCTAAACGGCAGTTATTAATACGCTCACAGTGTCTCCTCACCCTCCAAAACAGAGCAGCCGGCGCTAATGAATATGTAATTGACATAACACACAACGTGTCATGCCAATGTTAATATAACACTGATGTGAAGTGCTCATGCTAAACCACATGACTGCACCAATCACAGGAGAGCTGCTTCCATGTGTCTTTCTGTGACCGTTAATGATGAAAGTGTTGTCAAGTACAGAATCTTCCCACTAAAATCATCTTAAGAACACAAGAAGAACCACACTGTCCATCTTCATAACTCCAGATCAATATTACAGCAGTAGAAACACACATGATGACGTGCTGACACATGTACCCCCCATCACCGAGCGCCCAGCGCAGGGTTAAAGCAGCAGGAAACATGCTCTCTTACCTGGCTCTTTCTAATGAACACAAGCGTCAGTGAAGCTTCAGCGTTCTGTGTGTCTCGCTGCTGCTGAAGCCTCTATTTATCTTTGCTAAATGACTCAGGTGAATCTCACTGGTGATTCAGCAGGTGTCACATCTTGGCTATAGAGACAGAAGAGCATGAGTGGGCACACACACACACACACACTTCATCAGGAGCTCACCACGTCTCCTCTGCTGTCCTGAGCTTCTCACACTCACTCTTCGACAGCATGATTCATACACCGTATAAGTGTATTCGGTTAAATACAGTTAGTAACACTCTTAACCCTTTCTGTGTGAATAACTATAAATCAAGCTGTAATCTGTTTTATATCTGTATAGACCCGGCCGCACGAGTGAGCGATTCGTAGAGACCATAGAGACAGAGATTAGGTGTGACCATCTTTACTGAGGAACCCTAGTACACTAATGTCCAATAATCAGTGAATACAAAGCAGGAGAAACAGCCCACATGATTCAGAGCACTAATTAATAAGAAATCTCCTCACAATCAGCTGGTTTCCTCACGAGCGTCTGCACATCATGTCACTGTGATTCACAGACGGTTACAAGTTCATGAAGAGTTCAACCAGTCAAACACACAAGCAAGCGCTCGCAGTGACATCATGGTTAATGACTCGTTCGCCAATTACAGCTAAGAAAAAGCTACAGAAGAGAAACATAACCCTCCTCATGTGTTTTATGCTTCTGAGAAGAAAGACTGCTGTGGAACAGCTCTGAATCACGAGAGCGGACAGTCACTGTGACTCCAACGTTAATGTTGTCCACCATCAATGAAACTCACTGAAACTCATTCTTACACTGAGTGAAACATGTTTGATGCAGAACATGTGAAGCGCTGAGTGCAGCTCTGAGAATGTGTCGAGTTGGATGCAGAAAAACAGGCCACACAATATACAAAACACAGCTATTCTTGGAAGAATGTGAGCGTGTCCGGTAAGAGCAGGTGTTTATCAGTGCTCGAGGGAGGGAAGCTAATATCTGTCGTGTGGTCTGTGGGTGTTCACTGCTGCTAACACACTGCTGAGGGTCACGGGGTCAAAGAGCACAGGGTGAATCTCAACAAAGCAGGCCAAGTCAGCTTTCATCCCCTAAATAAAAGAAAAAATCATAATTTTCTTGCCAGTGAAGCACATTTATACTCAGAAAAAAACAGAAAGCTGGTTCTATACGCTGGATGTATTTAATGTATTACCTTTAATTTATACAGATTTAAATGGTATTTTACTGCAGTGGTTCCCATCCACGTTCCCGGAGTCCCAACAACACTGCAGGTTTTCCATGTCTCCTTAATCAAACACACCTGATTCAGATCATCAGCTCATTAGTAGAGACTCCAAGACCTGAAACAGGTGTTTCAGACAAAGTAGAGATGCAAAATGTTCTACTATAGAGATGAAGATATCGCCTGCTATGTGTGCATTAAACCTTTCATTTATGAAATTGTACTGTGCTTTAATTGGGCAGTTCTCAGGAGTAAAGGGTCATTAGCAGAAGCCTGACGAGGGGTCAGGGGTCACATGATACAGTGATACACGTATGAACCCCACAGCTCTGATTTCTCTCAAACTCATCTCATGACATGTGTTCAACACATTATATGAAGGAAGAAACTATAAATCAGAAATACAGGACAGTACCTATCACTTTTCACTTTATAATCAATCACTGCTCATCTTCCTTCATAAAGACATCTGATACACTGACTGCAAGTAAATGATGATGACTGTCACTCACCAAAAGAAAAAAGATCTATTTGCAGAGAAATTACAAAAATCGATTTTTAATGTTTCTAGTACAATATTAAAAACACACCTGACCGACTCGACCGCAACACAAGAGACGTCTCATCCACAAATGAAGATTACAGTTTAATCTAAATCTTGTTTTAGGGATTAGATTAATTAAGATGATTAAGACTGACCTTTGTGATGTCTGCGAGAGAGTCATGGAATTAAATTTCATTTTCATTAAATAATTCAGCTTGTTTTATTAATCACTCCATTATCATCTTGTTTTGTTGTGTGTCACACGTGAACACAAAAGCAGAATGCGATTAATTAACTGATCAAACCCTTACCCCTTAATTGTAATGTCAGCATCTGCCAAATGCATAAATGTAGGAACATATTGACTGATAATGGTCACTTTCACTGATCTCAAACCCTAACTCACACCAGTACATAATGACACAATTTGGGGGCGAAGTGTTTCTTTAAGAGTGAATTCCAGTGCTGAGAGAAATTAGCCATCAGTCTGTGCTGGAAACACCTTCACACAGCGGCGTCGGGACGGGGATTCACACACTTCATTCACAGGTCTGCTTCATCACTGTATCCTTGACTGGAGGATCATACTAAACTCATCAGCTCTAGAACTGATGGCTAGAAATGTGCTTCCATTTTTGTTTTCTTTTAATTCCATTTAAATTTTGTAGACAACACATTTTCTCTTCATTTATTTCTGCTTTTAACTGCTCCTTTCCTTGCTCTCATAACTCGCTCAAAGTAACCACATGTTAATAATGAGTTTAAACTTTCATTTTGATGCTCTTGACTTTGTCTGATTATTAGTTTGTCAAACTTTTAGAAAGTGAAAAACCCCACACAGCATGAAGAAACCATCTACAGAGATATGAAAAGAGCCGATCTGCAAAGTTAAAGCAGTGAGATGAAGAAATGAGTGGCTCACATCTCAGACGTGTTTTTGTAAAACTCTGAAACTCTTGCTTGATGGGCGTCTGAGCTTGTGTTTCTTCCACCGATGAAGGAGAAAACTCTCTCAGCATTTACTCTCCTTCAACTTTTATAAGTTTCTTTCTTCTGCTGAGAACAAATATTTTGAAGAATGTTGGCAACCAAATATTTCTTGGTCCCCATTGACTTCAATAGTTTTTTTGTTTGTTTGTTTGCTTGTTTGTTTTAATACTATGGATTTTACATACATTCTCCAAATATAAGAAAATGTTGGAATAACTCCTGTTTCTTGTCTTTGACCTTCTATTATTATCTGGCTTCCGACCACATCACAGCACAGAGACAGCACTCATTAAACAATAAATGATATTCGCTTAAATTCAGATTCTGACAAAATATTGGTGCTGGTATTGCTAGATCTCAGTGCTGCGTTTGACACTGTCGATCATAACATACTACTAGAGAGACTGGAAAACTGGGTCGGGCTTTCTGGCATGGTACTCAAATGGTTCAGGTCATACTTAGAAGGGAGAGGCTATTATGTGAGTCTAGGAGAGCATAAGTCTAAGTGACGTCCATGACATGCGGAGTCCCACAAGGCTCGATTCTAGCACCGCTCTTGTTTAGCCTGTATATGCTTCCACTAAGTCAAATAATGAGAAAGAACCAAATTGCCTATCACAGCTATGCTGATGATACCCAGATTTACCTAGCCTTATCTCCAAATGACTACAGCCCCATTGACTCCCTCTGCCAATGCATTGGTGAGATTAATAGTTGGATGTGTCAGAACTTTCTTCAGTTAAATAAGGAAAAAACTGAAGTCATTGCATTTGGAAACAAAGATGAAGTGTTCAAGGTGAATGCATACCTGGACTCTATTGGTCAAACAACTAAAAATCAAGTCAGGAATCTTGGTGTGATTCTGGAGACAGACCTTAGTTTCAGTGTCATGTCAAAGCAGTAACTAAATCAGCATACTATCATTTACAAAACATTGCAAGAATTAGATGTTTTGTTTCCAACCAAGACTTGGAGAAACTTGTTCATGCCTTTATCACCAGCAGGGTGGACTATTGTAATGGGCTCCTCACCGGCCTTCCCAAAAAGACCATTAGACAGCTGCAGCTAATCCAGAACACTGCTGCCAGGATTCTGACTAGAACCAGAAGATCTGAGCATATCACACCAGTCCTCAGGTCCTTACACTGGCTTCCAGTTACATTTAGGATTGATTTTAAAGTACTTTTACTCGTATATAAGTCACTCAATGACCTAGGGCCTAAATACTTAATGAGCACTGTGTGATGTCCGAACTGTTTGCACTGTATTCTATATATAATAATTTATTATTCTTAACCAGGCACGTGCGGGGGGGGGGGGGGGGGTGCGTTTGGCGTTGCCCCTTTGCCCCTTGTGCCCAAAGTGCCCTTTTGTCAAAGCAAAATTTTCTCAAATGTTTTTTTTTTTTTTTTTTTGTCATAACGTACCCTTTTGTGAATTCCTGCCCATGCCCAATCTAAATTTTAGTAAAATTTCTGAATAATAATTTAGCTGTCAATAAGATGACCCACATGATGACCTTTTTTACCTGACGACGACTGGGAAGATTAACGTAAGTGGTGTTTCATTCTCAGCGAAGTGATTTTTATTTTTATTTACTAATTATTATTTTACAAGAACGACGTGATGTGAGAACATTTAGCGAATTCTCTCATCAGAAACAACAAAATTGCAGATGTGCATAATGTAATGTAAAGTGCTTCAGTGATTGTAATGGGAGTTTTTGAGAGTGAACTCTGGCTAGACTGAATGAAAATGTTCTTTGATAATGTAAATTTTCTTTACTCTCTGTAAAATTAAAGTGTTAAAATAAGTAACTTACAATATTGTTATTAAAATTTACATTAAATGCAAATTCAGTCATATTGAAAATATTATATGGCACTTAAGTAAAAAGTCGGGGTATTATGTGTAGATGATAGATTACACTACTTTTCCATTTATTGATCAAATAACAATCTATAAAGGTGCAAAACGCGTTTACTTTCACGTTTGAGAATCGAGATATTTCCTGATATATTAAGCATGTTTAGAATTGTTTTGAATTAAAGGAAAAATAAATAAAACATAATCCTATATCAGTTATACAGTGCTTTCGTAGCATGACTTATACCCCCCAATGTGCCCCCTCAAAAACCATGAATGCATGACGCCCCTGATCGAGGGGTCGGGTCTTTTTATGTTATTTGACTAAACTTTTATTATATCACAGTATTTATTCATTTTTTAACAGGCAGAGTGCCTTAAAAATAATTATCATAACACTGGTGAGGCTTATTCAGATTTTCTCATTGTCTGAATTATCATTATGAAAATAAAAACAATTCAGAAAGGAATTAAAATATAATTATATTTTAAATGTGACACAAATATATATTTTTTCTACAATAGCAACAGTGTTTACGACAGCAAGACCACTTTAGCCTGTAAACTCAATAATATCTCTCTGGAAATAAATTTACAAATATCAATGTCAATATAAAATGAATAATATACCTGCCATCAAAGTGCAGTGTGAAGGATATGAATAACACATGTAGCCTGTCATTTGTTAACATTGCAAAGGTGTTCAATTTTAGACAACAAGAACTACTACAGTAATAATAATATTAATCACTATATTCCAGTGTATCAGTTGTTTCATGTTTTGTATCAACATTTAAGGTGGACTTATTGATTAGGTGCAAGAGTAGTAGTGATGGTTAAAA
>NC_039247.1:82500-90000 GCF_003368295.1 Carassius auratus | reverse complement strand
ATGACGGGTAAGATGGAAACGCCCTTTTATCACGATGATAGCGTTCCTAACTTTGGGCAAATTCCAGACTACGATCGATACCAAGGTCACAAGATTATGAGCAAGAAGAGCAATATGCCGCACAATTTCTCCAACAGCGTGGGAAACGCCTCGAGCCTCAAACTCCTGCAGGGACAAGCTGCGAGCAACAGTCTGGGCATGAGCGGTAATCCCAACGGCTCGCTGATGTCTTCTCCAGACATGAACCTCCTGAAGCTGTCCTCTCCGGATCTGGAGCACCTGATCATCCAGTCTAACCAGGGGCTGGTTACTACAAGCCCGGCTCCCAACGCATCTGCTAATCCCTTCATGTACCGAAACCAGGCCACGAACGAGCAGGAGGGATTCGCAGACGGCTTCGTCAAAGCTCTGGCCGACCTGCACAAGCAGAACCAGCTGGTGGGGGCCCCCATGTCCCCCTCCTCCTCCTCCATCCAGGGCTCCTACCAGAGGAACATGATGCCGGGTGGAGACATGCCCATCTACACCAACCTGAGCAGCTACAACCCCAACCAGCTGCCCTCCTCTTACCCCGGGGGCCAGATCGCCTACGCCTCGGCTCACTCCGGCCAGGGCCACCACCCTCAAGGACGGGGCCTGGACGCTCCACAGACGGTGCCCGAGGTGCCACACCCCCCCGGGGCTGACCCCGCCAGCTCCCCGCCCTCGCTCTCTCCCATCGACCTGGAGACCCAGGAGCGGATCAAGGCGGAGCGCAAGAAGCTGCGGAACCGCATCGCCGCCTCCAAGTGCCGCAAGAGGAAGCTGGAGAGGATCTCGCGGCTGGAGGAGAAGGTCAAGGTGCTGAAGACGCAGAACTCGGACCTGGCCTCCACCGCCAGCATCCTGAGAGAGCAGGTGGCTCAGCTCAAACAGAAAGTCATGAATCACGTCACTAATGGCTGCCAGATCGCCGTCAGCTCTGCCGGCATGGCCAAGAGCGGAGAGAGCACCAGCTGCTGAAACCACAAGACACACACGCAAGGCTTTCTGTTGACTTTCTCTTTATCTCCTGGCCGCACTCTTACGCTCATTCTCTGTCTCTCTCAGCCCTGTCTTACTTCTTCTCGCCATCTGAGTGGCTGCTGTGGAGAAATGACACGAAAGCAGAGAAGGGGCGAGACAGGGGAAGACCCGTCAGAGACGCACAAGAGCAACCCTGCTTTCCATCTGTCCGACTCTTCAGGAATGTCCTCCTTGAAAACCTGCACATGCTCCCAAAGTTCAGGGTGCGTTCTTTGACCGCTCTTTGGACTTGAAGTTGTTCGGGTCAGCTGGGTGCCTGACAAAAAGGCCAAAGTGACATGGATGCTAATGCACTGCGGGTGGGATGATCACAAAGGGAACAAAAACTCATGCTAGGAATTCTGCACTTGAATACTTTTCTCGTTTTCTGCTTCACACTCCGGGTTTTTACCGAGATTTGTCACTTCAAGCAGATGGAAAGTTTACTCAAATCTTCTTTCTTTATAATCGGTGTCTCATTCAACCGATGGACGAACTTTATATGTTTTAGGGGTTTGTGTTTATAAAATTGTTGAACAACATGCACTATTATGCAAACATTTTCCAAAGCACCTGACGGACTCTTGCAAACGTGGAAAAGAACCGATCCCTTTATACTGCTTTGAGATGTCACCTGTATTCTAGTGGAAATCTCTTGGTTTAATCTGTCACCTTGTCTCAGTAACAATATTGTTTGTTGGTTGGTTTGATATTGTGCAATTTGTGAATATGGGAAAAAAAATATTTTATAGAAATCAAGACTTTTTTTTTAGAATTATTATATTACTGTTTATTATCGAAACATTATAAGCAAAGAGACATCTACGGATAAAGGATTGTGGTACTGTGCAAAACTTTAATGGCACCCTTTTCCGTTTTTGAGTTGGGAATTTCCTGAGCATTCCGAGACCTTTTGCACTGTAGTCTCCGTCGGGAGATACGTTCTAATAATGGGATAGTGTGTTTGTGCCATTATCTATAGAGTATTAATGCTACTCTGGACTAAAGAAAGGGGATAACGCACCAACTCAAGGGTCAAAATGGACCAGAAATCTGAACAACAAAAGGGCTTTTGATCAATAATATTTTGCTTATTTTTTTCTGTATTTGATTTGATTTAATTCAATTTTTTTTTTTACAATTTATGAAGCAATTTTATTTATACAGAATTTGTATTTATGTTGTTTTCTGAGGAGAGGAAGAACACGGTCGGAATACTAGTGTCGTGTTGACACGTTATTTTTGGGAAACTACATGATTGCACATAAATCAGAAACATTAATGATGTGTAATATTTATCCTCTGTGTACATTGTGACAGTTTGAACTATAACTACAATTTTGTTTATAGTAGATAAAAAAATAATAATAATAAATGAACAAAATTCTGAGAGATTGTTGGTACTGACACCCAGACATCGCCATCGAGGCGAGCAGAAGTCAGCGCTCTTCTGCAGACGTCAGATCAGCTCCATGAAGTTACGAAGCTTCACGTCGCTGCGATAAAGGACTCGTAGAAGGCCTGCTTTTGTGAAAACCGTATGTGTGTTAATGAATCTTGTACATTTGTCAGTGTTGCTACTCAGAATTGCTGTTCAATGCCTTTCTTAAAGTTCATGTAGATGCAGATCATTTTATTTATATATCTATATCCATTTGAGATGATTCATAGGGAGACCTGAGACAGAAGCTAGAACTGTCAAATAACCTTGTGCAACAAGAAGATATTTATTTTTTGAAACTTGAATAAGGTTTTTGATGTCACAAACGTATTGTATTTTTGTACAAAATTGTTTTGAACGTTTTTGTGTACAGTCCCTACTGTATTGCTTTGTATCAGTACTTTATTTATTGAAGTGGTTTTCCTGAGCAGTGTGGTGTTTTATTTGAGCTCGGCTCCAAGCGTTTCTGTGTTGCTGGTGTGTGTTCGTACACGTCTTCTGTTGGTACAGTTGTCCACCGGGTGCTCGAGTCTTTCCACCAGTCCTTGATTTTGTTGACTTGTCCCTGATTGTTCGGTGTTCCTCTATTTTAACCCTAACTTTAACAGTGTTGCGATCGATCGCTCCCGTGTTTTTTGTTGTTTCATTTTGATCCAACTCTAAAGATTGATCGCATCGTTCATTTTAATACGAAGAAAATGTTGGCAGACCACAAGGTCTTTTATCTTTACCATGTGTCATATAAACACATACTGAAGATCGCAGACACTCTGTTCAGTGAGTTTACTCTGTTTAGCTGGCGTGTACAGAAGGCCGTTTGTGTAACGATGATCTTCTCAGTCTTCACGCTAGTGTGACTTTCATGACCGAGCATTTTGAGTCAAAGACTGAGTTTGAATATCAGTATGTTACAGCAGAGCAGTGTCAGATTTAGATCTCATTCACCATTCTTGGAGGGAGTTACACAAAGACGTGATCGATCGTGTGACTGAGAGGCGACTTGCCTGACTCTATTGGTTTATTTGCTTCAAAATAACATGCTGTTCATTGTTCGCTTGTTTTCTTTTTATCAACAATAAAGAGAAGTAGGTTTCTGAACACTTGTCTTGCGCATGTCATGCTTTTCTTTAATACCATAATTCAGCTTTTTTGTACACATACAGACCCCAATACATGAGCAGCTTCACACACACAAATCTGGCCTTTGAGAAATGACTCGTCAGTCGGAGCAGGAGTCATCTGTCAGTTATCTGAACAAGGGTCATACACATATTTTGTGCCTCTGCCAGGTCCTGTATGAGAAGCGCAGCCGTCCAGTCATCACATCCGCCCACGCTCCCTGTCAGAGCCTTTCCCATAAACATGAGCGCCACTTCCAGTAAAGCACAAGGAACGTCTGTCTGGGTCATTGTGAAAGTAAAAGTCACAGCTGAGGAGTTAGAGGGGAATCTGTTCTACCGTGAGCGTACAGCGAGCATCGCCGCCCAACAGGAAACTGACCGGCTTCTCGGGTCCCACTGGGTGTCTCATTCAAAGACTGAAAACCATGACAAACTGATAAAACACAAGCCAGAGAAACAAACCTCAACACAGAGCTGAACAGTTGACCGGCTTCTCAGTGTGGTTTATTTATTTATATTCACTGAATGCAGATACTTTACAGAGTGATGTCTTCAGGCTCCAAGTCAACAAAATAAGTTTTGTTCTGCAGGTTTGCTGGTGTGTGTGTGTGTGTTATGCGGATGCTCAGTCTTTTGGGAATGACTAACGCTCTACTTCCGCCCACCTTGCTTCCCACACAGCGGCAGGAAAAGCGGGTTTGGGTCACAGAAGACTTCCGTCCATTCTCAGCCTCTTTAGACTCTCCGCAGACTCCATATAGGCTTCTGTCGCATCACAGACCAGAAATCATCCCAAAAGAGGGACAATCATTTAGAAAATACAAAGACTTTCTATGAAGTCATGTCTTATGTAATGCTGTAGCTGTTGTTTTTACCTATTTCTGAAATAGCTATCTTGCAAAGAAATGACTGCTTGTTGACACCGTGTGTAACGTCTGACATCAGTCAAGAATCCCAGGGCAGAACTGTGGATTTTTTAAAACATTCTGGACACGAGTCATTATCAGTGTAACTACTGCACAAGAGAAAGAGAAAGAGAGAAAGCCAGATCAGTGTCCTGAAATATTTGCTTTGGGAGGGTGCGGGTGTGTAATCAAGGTTGCAACATGTGAGTAGGAGGAACACACTCCCTCTTGGGTGTGTGTGTGTGTGTGTGTGTGCTTCAGTGCTGAGACCAGAGCTCTTCAACTAAAGATGAGAATGCAGCTCAGAGTCATTAGATCCACGCACACAATCGCTATTTCCGGTGAACACTCCCGCGTCGCCGTGGCAACAGCCGTTGTCTTGACACGCTGGAGAAGATCTCTGAACCGAGGAAATCACCAGCACAACACTGTTCTACATCCACACATTTCTGCTTTTGATTGTACAGTCACGGCAGAAGGAGGACCGTCCTCCTGTAAATACAACTTCCTGTAACTGTTAGATGAAACCACGATTACTGTATATGGAGGTGTTTCCCCTCACGTATCCCACTTCTCAGAGAAATTCTCTTTTCTTCGTGTCATTAATCATAGTTCAGAAGAACCGTAAGCTTGTGCACTGTATGTCGTGTCATTCTGAAATGCCTCTGATACGAAACACTCCTTCACTTCCCCATCGTGAGCGTTCATCGCAGATAAGTTTGTTGATTATTACAAGTCAACACGGGAGAGAGAGAGAGTTTGTGATCGCTTTACCCGTGACTGATAAGACCACAGCGCTTAACCTTTCAGACTCAAAGTACCCCGAATTATCCAAAACAACCCCCGTATATGACATCTACCCTTCACTGTTTCTACTGTAATTATGAAAAAGCTGCTTATTTCCAGACTGTTTTATTGGCAGGCTAGTAAATGAACCATGGTTCATTCTGTGATTCCAGGAGTTAAAATAAAAAAGAAAGAAATATAAATATAAAAATATAGGCAGTGCAGGCGATTGTCTCTCGGGCCCCGGGCTCCAGACCCTAACACCTGCACAATACCTCATTGTTCACTCCATATAGTTTAATTGTAATTTAATTGCAGTCAAACCAATTAATGATGCCATTTTATAGCGGGTTTTGCTGTCACAAACACATCCTTCAGCTGCTGCGGAGCACAAGGCTAAACAGACGTGTGTGAGGAGAAGCCATCTATTTTGGGGAGATTTCAATGTATTTAAATTGTTCTGTCGATCATTCACCAGTTTTTCACACCCAGATACGACGCTTTAAATTTGCACGTACAGAGAATGACATCGCATCGGGAGCTGATGAGCAAAATAACTAGCACAACTGTGTTCAACACTGATAATAATCAGAAGTGTTTCTTGAGCAGTAAATCATCATATTATTCTGATTTCTGAAGATCATGTGACACTGAAGACTGGAGGAATGATGCTGAAAATACAGCGGAGCATCACAGAAATACATTACACTTTAAATTATAGTAAAATATAGTATTTTACAGTATTACAGTTTTTGCCCGTTGCTTGAACACATTTTGCAAAACTTCGCTCATTGTGCCAAAACTCTACACACAAGTAAACATGACACAACACTGGGAGATATACCATTCACATCTGTGTCAAATTGAAGCTCTACTATCCAAACCTAAACTCTGCTATCAAAACCTAACATTCCTCTGTCAAAGTGTAACTCTGATGACAAAATGACACATACTTGCATCATATGCACACACTTTCAGATCAGGGGGAACACACGAGTCTACTTTATATAAAACACTGCAGTCTTTGATTTTCACTGTTTACTCAGAAGGCATATCTTCAGGAGGCACATTTTCAAACAACCAAAAAAGCAAATAGGCCTGCTCAATATTGTACATTGTAGCACTGTACATTGCAGTAACATGAACTCAGATAAAGCAATAAAAAAAAAATAATAATAATAATAATTAAAAAAAAAAAAAAAAAAAAAAAAATATATATATATATATATATATGAAAAACACTATACTGTAAACACAGAAAATCATGGCAATTGTGCATTAGTGGGTTCATGGATCCCGCCGTCTGTTGGCCTCATCCACATCGCAAGCAATGTCTTCTCCCGCTCGGCACTGGGGAAAATATCCCCTTGCACGTCAAAACCATCCATGGATTGCTGTCACCTGAATGTCTCCACAGGTCCATCACCTGCAGAAGAGACATGCGGCGTGTGTGTGGACTCTCTGCACAGCTTCCCTCACAGTCAGGACATGGTTGATCACATGCTCCACCAAAGTTATATCACCAGAAATAGGGGTCCGTGCATGGCCCTATTCGACCTCCTCCTCCCCCTCTTCCTCTTGCTCTTCCTCTTCCTCCTCCTCCTCCTCTTCCTCTTGCTATTGCTCTTCCTCTTCCTCCTCCTCCTCCTCCTCTTCCTCTTGCTCTCCCTCCATCCATCCTTGCAAAGTTCTTGAAATGGCTAAACTGAGGGCTTTTTGTAGCTGGCTGAAATCCCAAATGGCACTCTGAGACTTCATTTTGGAACGAAGTGTGTTATGTATGAAATAGAGTGTAGTATGCAGGATCAAGTGTGCTGCATAAAGGAGTAAGTGTGTTGCAGAATTGCAACTAGAGTGCAAAGCAGCGCTTGTGTTGAAGGTACGGGTACATGTGTTTGAGGTATGGTAACAAAAGCTTCAAGTTGTGTCACTTTAGTCTAAGCATGGGTCTATAGTGTTCAAGCAACGGGCAAAAACTGTAATGTTCTTGTCTGTAGCAGACAAAAGTTTTCGGCTTGATGAGCAGAAGAGACTTATGAAGTAAAAATATACAAAATTTTAAATGTTGTATAAATAAAAAGGTTAGGAATTATATTTGTTTCAAGTGCTTTTTATTGGCCTCCAACATTAATTTTGCCTATAGGGCTTCCGAATGTCTAGAACCGGCCCTGATGTAGATTGATATACTATTTTACCATTTCTT
>NC_039247.1:2500-77500 GCF_003368295.1 Carassius auratus | reverse complement strand
TGCTTTTCAACACCTTGATGACATTAAATGATCTTTTTGGAGTCATTTCTCATCCAAAATTAATGTAGAGTTTTATGAACTGGTCAGTGGAGGAGATTGAATATTTACTAAATCTTTGTTTAAAATCGCTTTGTCATTTATCAGCTTTATTTCTACATATGCCATCAAGGCAAATACTGCAATTACAAAACTACAATTGTCATATTTTCTCCAGTTCTGAACGATGCGCTGAAGTTTTTTTTCATAATGCTTCTAATGTACATGTAAATGTGAATCAGATTGCAGCGTTTGAGGTTCATATAAACATAACTTTCTGGATCTGAAGTCAGATTTGATTCATTAGTGCATGAAAACCTTCATACAGAGAGGCAAGCATCCAGAACACCCTAGCAACTGCATAGCCAACACGGTAAAACCACTCCAAACTGCTTAGCCACCGCATTACAGATGCGACATTTCGTATTTTCCAATGAAAAATGTCTACATCTAGATAACTCTTAAATTAAATGGGAAACAACCTCTTGAAATGAAGGATGGAGAATCTGAAGAATACATAAGCCTCGAGGTTAATAGAATAACACTGGTTTGTAAAATGTCATCGAATCAAATGCAGCTGACACAAGCTAGAAGCCCTTGAGATCCGTGTGTTTTATCTCGACACCATTCCTACTGAGGATCAGCGATCAGTTAAATGCTGTTTTATAACAAAGTTCGGGAGGAACAGTCGCAGTTCATTAACCTGATTAACACAAGTGGAGACCAATCAGTAATCAACTCATGACAAGGTATAAATAACAGCAGAACCTATCTCTGTTCATCGACAGTTTTCAGCATCCCGGTTCGCGCTGTCCGTCATCTTATCACAGACGAAATTTTCCTTCCAACAAGGAGATCCATACCGGCGATTTCTCAGATCTGCTACTTTGCTGACCATGATCATTAAACACGGCCGTTGAGCACCATCAAACGTCATCGCGACAGCTGCTCTTCTTGCCAAGCCACACGTCGTGGCCAATAGACCGTGCAAAGTTCAAGCTCGCCTCGCTTGACGCCACGATTGACCCGATCAAGACCGGGCTCTCTTTGAGCGCTGGAATCGCAGCACCAGCAGGCATTCAACCAGCCCGCTCCTCAGTTCTTACCGCAGCAAGCCTCTTTCACTTCCCGCAGCGGCTCAGCCTTTCACCGCGGCTTTTTCCGGCCGAGGCGCAGTTTGAGGCCGCCTCCTCTAGCGGCGCAGACCGTGCGTCATAAATCAATACATTTTTAGATGAAGACGGTAAATACAGGTTTGCGGCCAGAAGTAGTGCGAGAGCCGCGTGGAGTTCCGATCACATATGTATGTGGAAATTCAGATCCAAATTGAGCCTCGGATGCGTTCAAATATTTAAACTTCTGCGACCAGGCCGTGTGCAAACGCCCGACGGGATGTGATCTTTCGGTGCGAGGTCAGAATTACCTATATTTTGTTAACCTTTACATTATTCTTCAACATAATTTATGTAAAATGGTGGTTCATAATAATTATGGCAGAAATAATTATTAAACCATTATTTACGTGATTAGCCCCACAAAACCTACTGTTTTTATTTAGGGGGTAATCTGATTTGTGACGATGTATTCATACATTATACATTCTATTCATTCAAATTATTAACTTTACCATGGTGAACATGTCAAGGTAACAGTTAGGGCTACTGCACGACCAGTTTGAAAGTTAAGCACCCCTGCCGCGAGAGGGAGAAATGCGACAATCGTGTACAAATGTCGCGTGCTGTGGAAAGGAGGCTTAAAGTTCGTTAAATCAGGCCATGAGGTAGTCATCATCCACACTGAAATGTCCAAAGATATTATCTGCCTTACCGTGCATGTTTAAACCTCACTGAGGTTTTACAGACAAGTTTCATGCAATTATTCTGGCAGGACCAATTTTCTTGGGGACATATTTCACCATCTACTGGCGTGATCATTATACCCTCGTTTTGCCGCAGGACAGCAGTGTGAGTAAATTCTGAGTTTTTCTAGGACCGTAATATGAAAGCATGCAAGTAAATATCTTTAGAACTGCTTGTAAGTGAATAGCACATAACTGCAATTAACGTTATTGCCATAATCATGTCTGTTGGTATGTTTTACAGACATAATGATTTTCATTGCATAATGATTCTCATAGTTTTCAGAAGCCTCTGTTTCCACAGTCTATACTACAACGTGAAACCAGTGTTCCAGATGTATCCATTAGTGCTAGTGATGTGTCGTTCGTAAACGAATCGTTCTTTTTGAACGAATCTTTTAGGCGAACAAATCGTTCATGTTATCCACGGACTCATATTTCTCAAGTTCAGTAAAGTACCTCCCTTCATAGCAGCGCGGCGCTTTAAGCAGCGCATGCGCAGCTCAGTGAACCGGGTAACAACCGTTCATCCTGTCAAAGAATTACTCAACATCGAGCCGATAGCCTTCGAGTATGAGATGTGACCGAGTATGTGATTTGTTGAATGTAGTAACGAATACGCCCTTCAATGAACGAGTTTCATATGAGTCTGAACTAGATCTAGAGATCTTATCGTTCGTGAGTGAAATGACTGAACTGGCACACCTGTCATTCGTGAACGAACTGAATGAACGGATACACGTCGTTTGTGAATTAAATGAACTGGCACATAGCTTATCTTGTTCGCGAACATTTGAATTAGAGTAAACTGGGTTAATCTGCTATTTTAACATGTCAATCTCGAAAATGCAAAGCGCAGTTATAGGTACAGTACTGTGCACATACGCTCGTCTTGATATTTAGCAACTCCACGTTTAATCCATAGACCGTAAAAGAAAGGTTAATCCCCGATTTATGAATGTGAATATATAATACACAAACTGTCTGACCAAACAATTAAAATGCTAATTAGGCAAGAAACCCCGTGCTTTGTTCATCTGAACAACTCAATTAGACTTCCTATATCGAACACGATTATACACACATTTTAATAAAGCCAGATCAGTTTTTGTAACAAGTGAATGCGTTCGTTGACGTAAGACATAACACATAATACACTCTTTTGCCACCTGCTGGCATATTCTGTGTAAAACGAAGAAATTATCTCTGAACTAATCATTTTGGTGAATGAACCGAAAATGAACGAATCTCTAGAAAGAATCATAATTTCCACCACTAATTAGTGCTGCAACGACGTGTCGACGTCATCGTTTACGTCGACTACAAAATGCGTGCATGCGTGGACGCGTCACACTGTTTACATCTTGCATAATGGCATACGGCGAATGAAGAAGTTGCATTCTATCACAAACAGAGACCACTGTTATTAAAAGTATGAGAATACTTTAAACAGAGGACAAATAAAACGTCTCTTTGTTCCCTTTGCAAAACCGATATGGTGTACCACGGCAGCACAACTGCGATGAGCGAGCACCTCAGAGGAACATCTAGGCGCTCTCCGGTGTCTCCATGCAATTTAACTGGTTACCCTGTGATCTGGTGACCAACTTCCTAGTTCAGGTCTGATATTCTTGCGCTGTGGCATCCTGAAAAGTTTAGATGTTTTCAACTCGATGCGGTGCGGACGCGCCTGAGAAGAAGGAAGAAAGAAAAAAAAAAAAAAAGGGGTGATAGGTGACCGGCCCCTTAAAAGACAGCGCGCCACGAGACAACAGTCACAAACCACCGAGCTACCCAGAATCAGCTCCAGATCTCTGGAAACCATGGTAAACCTTGCAGAACCATGACTACATTCTATGGTCATGATGCTAAAGAACATTTCATGACGTCTCAGACAACGGTAAATTTATTGCTACCGAGGTTTAATTATAAACGCTGTCATAAACTCATATTTACAATAGTAAAATAATTTTTGCCTCTTATTTTATACTGCAAAAAAAAAAAAAAAAAAAAAAAACTTCCTCCACATTGGTTGAAAATGAACAAAGGTTGAAAATCTTACTAACCTGTCTACTCTTCCCACAGTCAAGGAGGGGGAACTCAGGGCCCAGTGGTTAGAGAGTGGACTCCTAACCCTAGGGATGTGGGTTTCGAGCCACGGCCCGGCCATGCCATGACTGAGGTGTCCTTGAGCAGGGCACCGAACCCCCAGCTGCTCCCTGGGCGCCGCAGCACAAATGGTTGCCCACTGTTCCGGGTGTGCGTTCACGGTGTGTGCGCGTTCACTGCCGTGTGTGCACTTGGATGGGTTAAATGCAGAGCTGCTTCCACAGGAGCCTTTTCCATATCTCCCCATTGCCGCAGCAGTGCCTGCTCCCGCAGGAGCCTTTTCCGTATCTCCTCACTGCCGCAGCAGTGTCTGCTCCCGCAGGAGCCCCTTTCGTATCTCCTCACTGCCGCAGCACTGTCTGCTCCCGCAGGAGCCTTTTTCGTATCTCCTCACTGCCGCAGCAGTGTCTGCTCCCGCAGGAGCCCCTTTCGTATCTCCTCACTGCCGCAGCAGTGTCTGCTCCCGCAGGAGCCCCTTTCGTATCTCCTCACTGCCGCAGCAGTGTCTGCTCCCGCAGGAGCCTTTTCTTTACCTCCCCCATATTTAAAAAAAAAAAAAAAAAAAAAAAGTTTAATTTTAAAAGTCTCTCTTGTTTCCACTTTCCGTCCAGCGAGCACCAGTCTCTCAACGGACGCAGTAAATATTTATCCGTTTCCACTGTCCGTCCAGCGATCACCAGTCTCTCAACGGACGCAGTAAATATTTATTCGTTTCCACTGCCCGTCCAGCGAGCACGAGTCTCTCAACGGACGCAGTAAATATTTATCCGTTTCCACTGTCCGTCCAGCGAGCACGAGTCTCTCAGCGGACGCAGTAAATATTTATCCGTTTCCACTGTCCGTCCAGCGATCACCAGTCTCTCAACGGACGCAGTAAATATTTATCCGTTTCCACTGTCCGTCCAGCGAGCACCAGTCTCTCAACGGACGCAGTAAATATTTATTCGTTTCCACTGCCCGTCCAGCGAGCACCAGTCTCTCAACGGACGCAGTAAATATTTATCCGTTTCCACTGTCCGTCCAGCGAGCACGAGTCTCTCAGCGGACGCAGTAAATATTTATCCGTTTCCACTGTCCGTCCAGCGAGCACCAGTCTCTCAACGGACGCAGTAAATATTTATTCGTTTCCACTGCCCGTCCAGCGAGCACCAGTCTCTCAGCGGACGCAGTAAATATTTATCCGTTTCCACTGCCCGTCCAGCGAGCACCAGTCTCTCAGTGGACGCAGTAAATATTCATCCGTTTCCACTGCCCGTCCAGCGAGCACCAGTCTCTCAGCGGACGCAGTAAATATTCATCCGTTTCCACTGCCCGTCCAGCGAGCACCAGTCTCTCAGCGGACGCAGTAAATATTCATCCGTTTCCACTGCCCGTCCAGCGAGCACCAGTCTCTCAGTGGACGCAGTAAATATTCATCCGTTTCCACTGCCCGTCCAGCGAGCACCAGTCTCTCAGCGGACGCAGTAAATATTCATCCGTTTCCACTGCCCGTCCAGCGAGCACCAGTCTCTCAGCGGACGCAGTAAATATTTATTTGTTTCCACTGCCCGTCCAGCGAGCACGAGTCTCTCAGCGGACGCAGTAAATATTTATTCGTTTCCACTGTCCGTCCAGCGAGCACCAGTCTCTCAGCGGACGCAGTAAATATTCATCCGTTTCCACTGCCCGTCCAGCGAGCACCAGTCTCTCAGCGGACGCAGTAAATATTTATTCGTTTCCACTGCCCGTCCAGCGAGCACGAGTCTCTCAGCGGACGCAGTAAATATTTGTTTGTTTCCACTGTCCGTCCAGCGAGCACGAGTCTCTCAGCGGACGCAGTATATATTTATTCGTTTCCACTGCCCGTCCAGCGAGCACGAGTCTCTCAGCGGACGCAGTAAATATTTGTTTGTTTCCACTGTCCGTCCAGCGAGCACCAGTCTCTCAGCGGACGCAGTAAATATTTATTCGTTTCCACTGTCCGTCCAGCGAGCACGAGTCTCTCAGCGGACGCAGTAAATATTTATTCGTTTCCACTGTCCGTCCAGCGAGCACGAGTCTCTCAGCGGACGCAGCAAATATTTATTCGTTTCCACTGTCCGTCCAGCGAGCACCAGTCTCTCAGAGGACGCAGTAAATATTTATCCGTTTCCACTGCCCTTCCAGCGAGCACTAGTCTCTCAGCGGACGCAGTAAATAGTTATTCGTTTCCACTGTCCGTCCAGCGAGCACCAGTCTCTCAGCGGACGCAGTAAATATTTATTCAATCCACTGTCCGTCCAGCGAGCCTCAGTCTCCCAGTGGACGCAGAAATACCTATTTGTCTCCTCTATCAGTCGGCGAGCACTAGTCTCACAGCGGACTCAATAACATCTATTTTTCCACTGTTTGTCCAGCGAGCACTAGTCTCCCAGCGGACGCAGAAATATCCATTGATTTCTCTGTCCGTCCAGCGAGCACCAGTCTCTCAGTGGATGCAGTAATTATCTAATTCCTTCTACCTGTCCATTGGGCCTCAGTCTCCAAGGGGACACCGTAAATACATATTTTTCCTCTGCCTGTCCAGCGAGCACTAGTCTCTCAGCGGACGCAGTATGCATCCATCTCTTCCTGTTCTTCGTCCAGCAAGCCCAGTCTTCCAGCGGACGCAGGGACATAATTCGTCTCCCATATCTGTCCAGCGAGCCTCAGTCTCCCAGCGGACGCAGTAATATCTATTGGTTTCCTCTGTCTGTCCAACGAGCACTAGTGTCCCAGCGGACGCGGTAAATACCTATTCATTCCTCTACCCGTCCAGCGAGCCTCAGTCTCCCAGTGGACGCAGTATGCATCCATCTCTTTCTGTTCTTCATCCAGCGAGCCAGTCTTCCAGCGGATGCAGGAATATAATTTGTTTCCTCTATCTGTCCAGCGAGCCTCAGCCTCCCAGCGGATACATTACGCATCTAGTCAATATATCATTACACCTCGCAGGCAGACGGTGGAGCCCGTCTTCCCGACATCGTAACCGCTTCTTCCTCAACTATTAACCAACAGGACCTGCCTGCTCCTCTACTTCTGCCAGAGGCAATGCAAGATCTCCTGGTCAAACGACCATACTTCTAAAAACGTCAGCCCGCCAAATCTCTGCGTTTTGGGGGGTTCGTAGTCTGGCGGCTGTCCTTTTGCTCTCTTGTTTTTGGGGGGAGTACTCTGGGTTCGGGCCACATCCCGAGCTCGGAGCCCTCCACCCGGACAGCACGCCAAATACGCATAAACTTACGGTATTAATATACGTAGATGTGAACTCGTGAAATGCTGTTTTATAACAAAGTTCGGGAGGAACAGTCGCAGTTCATTAACCTGATTAACACAAGTGGAGACCAATCAGTAATCAACTCATGACAAGGTATAAATAACAGCAGAACCTATCTCTGTTCATCGACAGTTTTCAGCATCCCTCCTCCACCCCATTTCTCCTCACTTATAGATCCATCTACTCTTACCACAACCGGGGGGAGTACTCTGGGTTCGGGCCACATCCCGAGCTCGGAGCCCTCCACCCGGACAGCACGCCAAATACGCATAAACTTACGGTATTAATATACGTAGATGTGAACTCGTGAAAGGAGTGGGCGTTCTGTCAAGCGCTCTTCTGGATCCCAGCACCACATCTCCATGGCCACGAGCCAATCCATCAAACCACATTCTGTGCATCACAACTCCAGCATAGATTTGATCAAGGCCCAAAACACCATCCGACGAGCTGATATTCCCCTCTGCTGCATGCAGAGCTCGTTCAGAATCAGCCCATGATATCTCAGACAGCTTTCTGAGAACTGCTAGTATCTGCACACCAACACGCCACGCTCTGCTCCAGCGGCTGACAGTAATAGCTGCCATCTGAAAGCCTTATCTGCCGTAATTCCTGGTGTAGGTGGGTATTACTGTAATTAGATGTCAATAGAGACATGCGAATATATGAGACACTGAAATAGCTCCGGTGAGAAGCCAAGCGTCCTCATTTCCACACTTTGATTTCAAACCATGTGGATTTGGAGACTAAGTACATTTTTAGTTCAGATTAAAACTGGCGCCGCCAAAGAAGTGCTTGGAAAGAAACTGGTTTTCTGAGTGTGTTTATGCCTGCGGGAGACTTCAGATACAAGTGTGTCATGAATTTTGGATGGGGGTTAAATTGTCATTTCTTTGACTTGGTTGTGCTTGACTTAGTGCTCTATTTCTAGCATCTTTAAATGAAATATACATTCACTGAGCTATAAATTCTAGAACCAGTCTAATCCATTTCACATTAAGCTCTCCTGTGTTTGGTGTCGTAAAGCAGAACCTGTCTGGGCTTCAGCAGGCTTTCAGATCAAAATTAGGGAGGAAACCAGGCTTTTGTGATGCTTCACTGCCCTCTCGTGGTGTAACACACCTCAGACATTTTATCAGGCACTCACAGACTCATCATAATGAATGTTTACTCTCATAAGGTCTTTTGAATTAGTATAGTGTGTAAAAGGCTTGGACAGAAATACAGCATGTGAATAAAGAGACAAAGCAACTCATTGATGAGTAATTTTCTTATTTGAAACGACATAAATCATCATAAAACAGGATGCATATTAAAGTAATGAGACAAACTGAATAATTTTTCCATGTGACTGAGAGAGAGAGAGAGAGAGAGAGAGAGAGAGAGGAGCGAGTATTAAACTCCATTGCCATTGTGACAAACACACATCTGTGTCAAAGCACTGAAACAAACAGCTGAAATACGACTGTAAACCAAGTTGTTTCATAAGTGTAAAAGCTGACATACCTCTCTAGTTGTTTTCACAGAAGCCGCAGGATTCAGACGCAGGTGTAGTGTGTGTTTGAGCTGCTGCACGCTCACACTCCTTCCTTGTGAGTAAACAAAGCGTCTGCTATCTCTCACATGCATCACTCACAGGTTTCCTGTTCTAGTGTGTATTTCTTTTTCCTGTTTACACCACAAACACAAACCCACCATGAAACGTATGATGCACCTCTGCACATAATAAAGCACAACACAACAGATGATTGAGTAATGCTGGAGCGGTTTACACTCGCAGTCCAAATGATGATCAGAATGAAGCTGCATCTCTCAGAAAAACATCTGCACTCTCCAGTCAGAAATCTAGAGATTAGCATTTCATCTTCAGTGAGATGCAGTGAAACATTTCAAATAAATTACAGGAAGAAAAAGACAAAACACCAGCGAGAGAGACTGAGTCTCCTCAGAAAGTATTTCAAAGTGACACATAGCAATGCTGACAAAATTAATTTCTGCCTTAGAAAATAGTTTTCCAGCTTAAGTCAGTTCAGTGATGTCATCATCCAGTTCAGCTCTCTTCAATAGTGTCTGTGCAATCAGTCAAGTGTCCCCAACTAATCAAGCCAAAGAAACCAAACTCCATCGGTGACAGAATGGAGAAAAAAACCTTGGGAGAAACCAGGCTCAGTTGGGGTCAGTTCTCCTCTGACCAGACGAAACCAGTAGTTCAATTCCAGGCTGCAGCAAAGTCAGATTGTGCAGAAGAATCATCTGTTTCCTGTGGTCTTGTCCTGGTGCTCCTCTGAGACAAGGTCTTTACAGGGGATCTGTATCTGGGCTCTAGTTGTCCTGGTCTCCGCTGTCTTTCAGGGCAGTAGAGGTCCTTTCTAGGTGCTGATCCACCATCTGGTCTGGATACGTACTGGATCCGGGTGACTGCAGTGACCCTCTGATCTGGACACAGACTGGATCTGGTGGCCACGGTGACCTCGGAACAAGAGAGAAACAGACTAATATTAGCGTAGATGCCATTCTCCTAATGATGTAGAGAGTACATAGGGTGTTATGGGAAGTGTTTCCGGTTCCGGTTTACCTAATTAATGCAGCCTAAAAATCCTTTAACGGATTTGGATATTAAAAGCATATTAGTATGTTATGTGTATGCCAGGTTAAAGAGATGGGTCTTTAATCTAGATTTAAACTGCAAGAGTGTGTCTGCCTCCCGAACAATGTTAGGTAGGTTATTCCAGAGTTTAGGCGCCAAATAGGAAAAGGATCTGCCGCCCGCAGTTGATTTTGATATTCTAGGTATTATCAAATTGCCTGAGTTTTGAGAACGTAGCGGACGTAGAGAAGTATAATGTAAAAGGAGCTCATTCAAATCCTGAGGTGCTAAACCATTCAGGGCTTTATAAGTAATAAGCAATATTTTAAAATCTATACGATGTTTGATAGGGAGCCAGTGCAGTGTGGACAGGACCGGGCTAATATGGTCATACTTCCTGGTTCTAGTAAGAACTCTTGCTGCTGCATTTTGGACTAGCTGTAGTTTGTTTACTAAGCATGCAGAACAACCACCCAATAAAGCATTACAATAGTCTAACCTTGAGGTCATAAATGCATGGATTAACATTTCTGCATTTGACATTGAGAGCATAGGCCGTAATTTAGATATATTTTTGAGATGGAAAAATGCAGTTTTACAAATGCTAGAAACGTGGCTTTCTAAGGAAAGATTGCGATCAAGTAGCACACCTAGGTTCCTAACTGATGACGAAGAATTGACAGAGCAACCATCAAGTCTTAGACAGTGTTCTAGGTTATTACAAGCAGAGCTTTTAGGTCCTATAATTAACACCTCTGTTTTTTTATAATTAGCAGTAGGAAATTACTTTCTTTTTATTTATTATATTATTTAAAAGCCTATGCTACGTGTACTGTGTTAAGCTAACTGAGACTTGTTATAGCTCTTATATATCATTGCTCTTTTTGTTGTTTTTGATTGCTTTCACTCTGTACTCATTTGTAAGTCGATTTGGATAAAAGTGTCTGCTAAATGAATAAGTGTACATGTAATTTAAATGAAAGTAGGTGGACATAGTGGATGATAATCAAGAAATGGAATTCCACGAAGACAGATATAATAAAACAGAAAAAAGGATCTAACATGGGTGATGAGTTTGAATGTGAACAAATGTGTTCAAGTAAAATTAAGGAGACCGGGCAAAAGGGTGATAACAAGTAAAGAGGAAAAGTCATGATCACATTTGTCAAACAAGCAGAACAGTATATGAATCCTCTTAAACTTTCCAAAGTGAAATATGATAAGTGAAAGGGGTTACATGTCTGAACCCCACGTTGTTATAATTGCCAGCACATAGAGCACCCCACTTCTGTCTGCAAAGGGAAAGTGTGGAGAAGAGCATGAGTATGGGAAGCGTCAGGAAGAAACTAAGATGAAATGCTGCAGTTGTGGAGAGAGCGCAGGATGTCCAGAGCAACAGCAGGATCCTTGGGTCCAGGAGCTAAACTACATCCAGGATTTAACATATACACAAGCCGCTGTAGACTGAAACAAGAATCCAAAGGGAACAGGCACAAACCTCACAGGTGAATGAGTCAATGTCACAGCTGAACTAAACAGACAGTATTAACATGAACAAAGCTGATTCTGCGGCGTTCATCTGTGAAGTGCTGAATGGTTCTGCACAGAATATCAGACAAAATAAAAATTGTGGTAGAATATGCAAACTAATTCTTGAAATTAATTAGTATTTCAGTAGAGCAAATTCACAAGATATTAAAATCTAAAGAAGAAAAACGAGAAGGAAGCTTAACAACAAGCTGTGATGCATCTCAGTGATCTCTAGATGACATTATCATGTCTTTCCTGTTGCTTCACTGGAATGACAGAAGCTTGATCGCTAATGGGCAGGTGTTTAAAAAATATGATGCAGATATGAGTAAATCTCCTAATATGTAATTTGTATACAAGAAACATGGTTATGCAAGTAATAGAAGTAATGGGTATACAGGGTAATGAGATTAGTACATTTGTATAATCATTGTTCAGGATTGTCTGAGAAGTGCCATGGGAGAATCATCAAAACAAATGCTCATGTGTGGTGATTTTAATGCACACGGTAGTATTAGGGCTTCAAGGAACAAAGATAAAACTGGTGAAGTAATAGAAGAATTCATGGAGGAAAACTTAAGTGTGTCTAAATGATGGAAACCCAACAACAATAGACGTAATAAGAGGTGTCATGTTTAAATAGTTTAAATAGTTTCAGCATCATTAGCTGGTAAATACATCTGCTCCATATCTAAAGATGATATTGGAAGTGATAATTTTCCCATGATCTGTAAATTCAAAATAAGATTCAAATACAAAGTTGTGATTTTGGTATTAATGTGAACATCTTGTCCACATCTGAACTCAAGGAAGAATGACTGGGAGGCGACTGAATTACATTCTGGAGAAAAGGGAAATGTTCTCAACTTCTCTGAGTGGATTTAGGAAAGTAGATCTACAGTAGGTGCGTTGATATTATTTGAAAATGAAGTTTAAAAAGCCCATATAATGGAAAAATACATGTTTGCAGTATTCTTTGACAGAGAAAATGCTTATGATACTTTGTGGAGGGAAGGTTTGCTTATTAAACTAAATAAATTAGGTAAAGATGGGAAATTTTATAATTATGTTTTAGACTTTCTATTTGAGCGTACCTTTCAGGTTAAAATTGGAGAAGAAATATCAGATCCTTATAACATTCTAACCCTAACTCCACAGGGTAGAGCAATAAGTCCAGTGTTGTTTAATTTAATGGTTATGATCTTTTTAAATAAAAAAAATAAAAAATCTAATAGGATTATTTTTGATGGGGTATCTAGTGATGAAGTTTAAAAAGCACAAAATAAGATGGAGGTGGATGTTAAAGTGACTAAAGGGGGAAATGAGGCAAAAATGATTGTAAAGAAAAAGTTAATTAATAAATGATAAATTAGTTAAAACAATAGCAGCACAGGGAGAGAGTAGGGAGGATAAATTGTCTGATGATATATATAGATAGATATAGTAATGTGTGTGTGTGAGTGTGTGTACCTTTCTATCCATTAATCCTTTTCCTAAAAAATAAATATATATATATATATATACACATATATACATATATATATATATATATATATATATATATATATATATATATATATATATATATATATATACATACATATATTTACATACATATATACATACATACATATATGCATATATATATATATATATATATATATATGTATATATGTATATATATATATATATATATATATATATATATATATATATATATATATATATATATATACTATGACTCAGGTTTAGGATCTAGGTTATGATATGTGTGGATGGGAGTATTCTGGCTAATCTGGGGCATGAAGAGTTTATTGTGAGTGTTAGAGGAGCTGAATGTGATCTGAGTGCGACATAGACTGGAGAGAATATAGAACAATTATTATTATTTTCAGACTCGTCGCCTTTGCAGGTTTACGTCACATTCGTTACAGTAGGTTGCAATGATGCTCCTTTAGGAGTTATTCGTCATTAAACAAGAAGTCATCCCCGCGAACAGCCAATCAGATCTGAGCACCGACATAAAGCCAGCGCGCTGAACCGAAATACGCGTGAAGGGCGAAAGGGCGGGGCTTGGCGGCTCGGACTTCCTCTCAAATGTGTCAAATAAGATGGGTCTAAGTAATAACTATCTCATTTCAAACTCTCACTGTTTTGTTTAACACCTGGCTGTGTATAAAGCAGGCAAATGCCACTGATGTGCTATAAATGACCGTCTTTGCACGCTGTCACCTGAAGCCTGTTACTTTTCTCCGCGCTGCTGAGAGTCCTTCAATCACAGTCGACCGCGATCACCGCTCATGCGTGTTTATAAATGACTTGTGCGTGTTAGGTACTGTACTTCATGTTTGTATTAGATTACAACACTTGGAGTCGAGTCTGCAGGAAGACAGAGAGAAGGAAGCGAGCCGTGGCTCTGCAGGCACGTGCAGTCGAGGGGAGGGGGGCGTTGGGTGCTTGAGCACGTGCCCCTTTGCCCTTTGGTGCCCAAAGTGCCCTTTTGTCAGAGCAAAATTTCCTCAAATATTTTTTGTCATAACGTATCCTTTTGTGAATGCCTGCTCATGCACAATCTAAGTATTAGTAACATTTTTAATAATAATTTAGCCGTCAATAAGATGACCCACATGATGACCTTTGACCTGACGACGACGACCTCCTCATCCGACCGGGACGATTCGACACGCCGCACGCGCGTTTTTTAATTGTCAGAGGATATTTTCAACACCGCGGAAGCTGGTAAGTGGTGTTTCATTATCAGCGAAGTAATTTTGATATTTATTTATTATTATTTTACAAGAACGACATGATGTGAGAACATGCAGATATGTTGTTTAGTATGTAACAACGGTGGTGTAGCCTGTAGTGTAGAAGTAACTTTAGCGTGCTTTTTGAGGGAGAAACGTTTCACAGGCATCGAGGGCAGAGGCGTCATGCCCATTCAAAGATTTCTGAGCCAAGTGGATTTTAAATGCAGCGTCCAAACCACAACAAAACAGCAGAATAATATTTTTTATATATTGGATATAACCACACTGTTGTGATTAGATCGTTCAGTGCACAGCATCAGCTGCTAAATTCAAATCTGTGTTCGCTGGCTGGCGCTGAGTCAGAGACGCTCGTACACGCTTCATGATGATAACCAATCAACGGTTCTGTTGCGCGGATGCAATGGCCAATCAGAGACGTGCAGAAGAGTCATCATTTTGTTCACTTGCTCGCTGACTGGATTATTTAGCGAATTCTTTCTTCAGAGAGAGAGAGAGAGAGAGAGAAAACAATTCCTGATGTGCACAATGTAATGTAAAGTGCTTCAGTGATTGTAATGGGAGTTTTTGAGAGTGCCTGAACTCTGGCTAGACTGAATGAAAATGTTATTTGATCATGTAAATGTTCTTTACTCTCTGTAATATGAAAGTGTTAAAATAAGTAACTTACAATATTGTTATTAAAATTTACATTAAATGCTAATTTTAAAGTTTTTTAATTCAGTCGTATTAAAAATATTTTATGGCATGATATGGCACTTAATTAAAAAGTCTGGGTTTTATGTGTAGTTAATAGATTACACTACTTTTCCATATATTGATCAAATAACAATCTATAAAGGTGCAAGATATATTCGAGATATTTCCTGATATATTAAGCATGTTTGGAATTGTTTTGAATAAAAGGAAAAATAAATAAAACATAAGCCTATATAAGTTATACAGTGCTTTCATAGCATGACTCAGTTGTTTATTGTTTTGTATCAATATTTAAGGTGGACTTATTGATTAGGTGCAAGAATAGTAGTGATGGGTAAAATAATAGATTGATAATGAAATAGTAGATTGTGCCTTGTTCCTAGATGGACAGAGAGTGGAAAGTAATAGATCAGATGAGGAGATGGAGATAGAGGAAGAAAAAGAGGCAAATGTAGACGCACAAGTGACAGAAAGAGCAGGTAAGAAAGCCAGGAGACAGAGGCTGGTGAGAAAGAGGAAAATGTAGAGTGTTTTCTGTAGTTTTTACTATAACAGCTGTTCTTAATTATTCTGTAGAACAGAGAAGAAAAAGGCATCAGGTTGGGACCATTTAAGACATTTCAGTGTCTAATCCCAGAGTTATTATTAGGTGGAAATACTTTTATTTTTTTTTACTTTTAAACTTAAAATTGTCTCTTCTAATCTTTTTTTTTTTTCAAAACTGCATTCCAGCATTTGCTGCCGTATCAATATATAATCATCCATATCAACACGTGAATCGGCAAGGAATGCATCACAATATATTGCTGTGTTGCTATTTTGAACCGCGCTATTTAAACCTTGTTCCATGTGCCCCTTTTATACTTTGAGCACCTGCTCCTCCAAAGGTCTCTGCACGGCCCTGGCTCTCAGTGAAACTCTCAGCGTCGAGTCTGAAGTCATGAAGAGCGATTATTATTCCTGATCATCAGATTCAGATCGCAGTAGGGCTGGGACAACGCGATGACGTCGACGCAAAATATGCACGTCGATTCGTCAGACCCAAAACAAAAATGGCGGCGTCGGAGAGTAGAAGCAACTCGACTCGCTCCTCAGACTTTCAGACGTGCATGATGACACGCACTCGTTCCTCTAAAGTATGGGAATTCTTTAATTTAAAAGGAAAAAATTCAGTGATATGTAGTATTTGCAAAATGGAGATGGCCTTCCATTCCAGCACCACGGCAATGCACCAGCACCTGAAGAAGATCCACCCGGGAGCGGCTGGAGATGACGGAGCACCGTGAGTTTTTCTTCAACTTCCCACTTTGCACTCGATGTTGGAGTATGCTATAATACGTTGTCGAAACCTAAGGTTTTAGGCTACAGTGTATGTTTTCTGTGTAATTAATTCCTAATTAACTGTGTGTTTGTGAGAGAGAGAGAAAGAAAGAGAGGCGCGTGCTAAAAGTCGCAGTGTTTGATGATATGTGTGCGTGCGTGCGTGCGTGTGTGTGTGTGTGCGTGCGTGCGTGAGGCGCGATCGAACAGTGGAAAGTCTGGAAAGGCTGGGTACGTTTTAATTTGTTTATTGAATGCTAGACATCAAGTTGTTATTTTCATCTGAAAGAATTACAAGATGCACTTTTTTCAGTAACCTAGGCCTTTGTGTTTTCAAGGCTTCAATGTTTTATTGAATGCTACCTCTGACTAAGAAAAGCATTACTTGGCACTTGTATAATGTTTTATTTTGGAATTTTAAGAGCAATAAACATATTGCAATGTTAAGGAATTCATGTTTTTTATATTCAGCAATTTAAATCAACATGTATAAAATTGCTATGTGCCAATTATTGGGGAGATAATCTATAATCTAATCAAACTGGAAAAAAAAAATCGTTAAATTAATCAATGCATCGAAAAAAATAATCGCTAGATTAATCGTTTAAAAAATAATCGTTTATCCCAGCCCTAGATCGCAGGAAACATGGTTCAGTCCTGCTCGGCGTACGGATGCAAAAACAGATACCACAAAGACAAAAACATCTCCTTTCACAAGTGAGCTCCATCATCTGTGTGTTGAGATAGAAACACGGTACTGTGTTCTTGTTCTTGGCTCGGTTTGGTGAACTTGAGTTAAGTGTTAGTTCGGCTTTACTGGCTGCTAACTTCACACACGACTGGTTTTATTTAGTGAAGATCATATGTCCTGGTCGACTTCACTCATGAAGCCTGGATGACTTTCTTCTGTGGAAAATAGTTTGTTGTTATCAGTGGCTCTTTGTTATGGAGCCAGAAGAATCTCAATAAAGATAAATGCACACACTACATTCACATATGCACACACAGGATCCATACATGCACACACATAATTCATAAATACACACACAGGATACACAAATGCACACAAAATTCACAAATGCACACACAAAATTTAAAAAGCACAGCAGATTCACAAATGCATACAAAATTCAGAAATGCACACAAAATTCAGAAATACACACACAATTCAGAAATGCAAACAACATTTACAAATGCACTCAAGATTCACAAATGCACAGGACAAGATTCAGAAATGTATTTCTGATGCACACACACATATATCTTGATTTACAAACTGCTTGCGGTCTGTGAACTTCACTGCATTTGTGTGTGAATTTTGAGACTCCCTTGACTTGGCTCGACACACAAATGCCTTTTTTTAAACAGGGAATGATCTGCAACCAATCAGATATCTCCCTTGTTTTAGCCAATCACAAGAATGCACCCCACGTGGGGGATTGTTTACTTATAAGCCAATCAGCGAACAACTCACTTTCCTCACGCAGCGAACCGACTCACTTTCCTCAGCGAACGACTCACTTACCTCACACAGCCGGCGACTCACTTTGCGCAGCCAGCGACCCACTTTGCGCAGTGAAACGACTCACTTTCCTCACGAGTCACGCAGCGAACGACTCACTTTCCTCACGAGTCACGCAGCGAACGACTCACTTTCCTCACCCAGCGAGCGACTCACTTTCCTCACGAGTCATGCAGCGAACGACTCACTTTCCTCACCCAGCGAGCGACTCACTTTCCTCAGCGAACGATTCACTTTCCTCAGGAGTCACGCAGCGAACGATTCACTTTCCTCAGGAGTCACGCAGCGAACGACTCACTTTCCTCACCCAGCGAGCGACTCACTTTCCTCAGCGAATGATTCCTCAAGCAGCGAAGTTGAGCGAACGATTCACTTTCCTCACGCAGCGATCAACTCACTTTCCTAAGCGAACGACAGCCGGAGACCCACTTTTCGCAGCCAGAGAGCCACTTTCCTCTCGCAGCGGACCACTGACTCTCTCTTCATGTAGGGACTGAATATTATAATTAAAGTGACTTCTATATTGCATCCAAAAGAATATTTAGATATATTTAAATATTCAAAAAGGTTTAAACATTTTTTTTTTTTTACTTTCATTAAAATATTTCAATAAAATGAAATAATTGCCTATTGCAAATTTATGAATCCATGGTTAACTTTTTTTTCTGCAGTCACTGGGCTATATGTATTGAGACATTTTTTAATTTATATTTTGTAAAAAATAATAAAAAATAAACCTGAATTGTAATCTAAACATCTGTATTTTCATACAATTTAATACAATTGCTGTGTGAACACGTTCATGTGATTGGCTTATAAGTAAACAATCCCCCCACATGGGGTGCATTCTTGTGATTGGCTAAAAGAAGGCAGATATCTGATTGGTTGCTGATCATTCCCTGTTTAAAAAAAAGCATTTGTGTGTTGAGCACAAGTCAGGGGAGTCTCAAAATTCACACACAAATGCAGTGAAGTTCACAGACCGCAAGCAGTTTGTAAATCAAGATATATGTGTGTGTGCATCAGAAATACATTTCTGAATCTTGTCCTGTGCATTTGTGAATCTTGTCCTGTGCATTTGTGAATCTTGTCCTGTGCATTTGTGAATCTTGTCCTGTGCATTTGTGAATCTTGTTCTGTGCATTTGTGAATCTTGAGTGCATTTGTAAAGGTTGTTTGCATTTCTGAATTGTGTGTGTATTTCTGATTTTTGTGTGCATTTCTGAATTTTGTATGCATTTGTGAATCTTCTGTGCTTTTTAAATTTTGTGTGTGCATTTGTGAATTTTGTGTGCATTTGTGTATCCTGTGTGTGTATTTATGAATCATGTGTGTGCATCTATGGATCCTGTGTGTGCATATGTGACTGTAGTGTGTGCATTTATCTTTATTGAGACTCTTCTGGCTCCATACTTTGTTTCCCATCATTTTTCAGAATATCTTCTTTTGTCAAAGTCATACATTAGTTCAGGAAATTGTCATGTTTGATGACCGCAAATCCAATGCACATTAAATTACTAATAAAATTAGGTGAAGGTTGTGAGTAGTGTTGGCTAGTGAAGGTAGCGGATATGTCCTCAAACATATGTTCGCTGTCTTAATTCTGTATGTTTTTATGAAGTGTGTGGTGTGTTTCCTGTGCATTGATTGTTGTGTGTGGTTTGTGCAGCATGTGTATGTTAGTTTCACTCCACTGATGCACTGTATAGATCTCTTCACACTCTGGTAAATAGTTGATTGGGTGATCTAAGGGGGTTAGTAGGGCTGGGTATTGTTCAAAATCTTTCGATCCGGTGACAATTTCGATACCTCAGTTTCGATACCGGTTCCTAATGATACTTTTTTCGATACCATATGTTTTGAAATCCATTTCAACATCAGCACAAATACATTAAACACAAAACTTTTATTTTTCACCTTAATTAAAACAAGTTCTGGTAACACTTCACACTCAGGATAACATTATTAATACAACTGGTTGTGCTTGTTCAGCGGCGGACTGGGACCAAAAAGTTGCCCAGCTTTCTGGCCCACAGCAGCCCACCACATCATAACGCAAACGCCCCTGTTTTTATGTCATTTATTAATTTAATATTTAAGTAAACAGTTTGGGGATTTTAACCAATAGGGCAACTGATCCTCCGTTGAAAAAAAAAAAAGAACAACAGCTGTTCATTTAGCGACTCCCAGGTGAGCGATACATGCTCATCAAGACACAAACATTCTTCTACAACTCACTCTTTGCATTCAGTTAGCAGATCCATGCGAATCATGCATGAAATGGACTCAAACAATAGCTTTATGTGCTTTACAGATGAACTTGAAGTCTTTATTCATTCGAGATGTTCAATAATAGCTCATCTTTGACTCTGTAATACAAGTTCATGATCAGATTAGTGAACCCATGATTCTTTTGAGTCAATGTTTTAAAATAATAATTTATTTTGTTTAACGAAACCAGTGTGGAAATCAGTGTTTCACCAACTGGATAGATCTGAGGTGCAGGGCTCCACCTCCTGGGGCTATTGTGTTTTCCAGTCCGATGGGCTATCGTGAAGTGATTTCACTAGTTCACGCTTACATATAATTAGCTGAGGTATGGTATGCGTATTTGGCGTGCTGTCCGGGGAAGGGCTCCGAGCTCGGGAGTTGCCCGAACCTAGAGTACCCCCCCCTTCCCCGTATATTGTAAAGTGAACTTGAAGTGAGGAGATGGGGTGGAGGAGGGATGCTGATAAACCCTCAATGGATAGAGGTAAGTCAGCGATATTTATACTGTGGGATTGATTACTTGATTGTGGTCCACCTGTGATGATTAGGCCAAGTATCTGACGCGCTCCTCCCGAATCTTCATTGATAATTACATGTAAAATTCCTAACTTCACTTGCTTCGCGTTGTTCACTTGCTTGAAGGAGTGAAACGGATCATAGCCAATCGTTTGCATTAGTTTCTAAATATTGCTGATTCAAGCATTTTAAAAAATTCACACGCGTTCGGAGCTTGCGCTCACTCATTTAAAGCACGTTCTGTGAGCAGCAAAACTATGGGGTCAGAATTGTTGCATTATTCCAAATAAATAGATTATTATCCATAAATAAATGTAACGAGATTCACAAAAATATATCAAATTCACAAATAAATGTATAGAGTTTCACAAAAAAATATAAAACTCACAAATAAATAAAATGAGATTTGCAAATAAAAAAATATATATTTACAAATGTGTTTAATGTCACAAACACAACTCTACCTAGCATTTATTTGTGAACCGCTGTCTGTGCATTTGTAAATTACTGCACGCATTTGTGGATCGCTTCCTGTGCATTTGTGGATTTGAAACACTTCTAGCGTCGACGTGCAGATAAATCCACAAATAAGTGGACTCCACCCACCGTCTACTTAACCCAATCAGACAACGCCCATGTTGCACTGACCAATCGCAGCACGCTCTCTCTCCAACCAATCACGTTTTGCCTAACAACCAGGGCGGGATCAGACACATGAACGCGAGTCACTCGCTACAGTCTCTTCAACATGGCCGATCAAGAGGAGTAAAGACAGGTGAGTGATGCTAACACAGTAATTAACTGAAGTTTTACCAGGTTCTTGATATGTCATCATTTGTCATAACTAGTGAGGTAGTTTGACAATTTACACCATGATTTAATAAGTTATTATTTGCTCTCAAGCACCATTTCGAAGACTGTCGCATTTGTCTGCCACATACATCAAGGGGGTCTTCATTCTAAAATGGACCATTATTCATTGTGAGGTGTAAATTGTTGTAATTTCTTTACTTTTGAATTTCTTTACTTGTGGCCTACAAAATGCGACCTCCTTGAGAAAGCAGCCATCGAAACAGTCAGCGGATTTATTTTACATTTAGAATTACTGAATTAGTTTATTAGATTAAATAAACTATTACTTAATATTGAGTGCAAGATGAAGAATATGTGAAGCTGCGGGTAGATTCGATGTGCGCCTGTAGTAAGGTTGCCAACTGCCCTAATTATACAGATATACGTTTGGGGTAAGATCTTCCACTGCATATTACATGAGACTCGGTTTTATTCCCCCTTGTCACCCCCCGCAGTGGCATCGTCTCAGATACTACGAGTATGTGTGAACTGAGGGTCATAAGCTGTTGTTACGTTACCTGGAATGCATGACATGTTAATTGAAATTAACTGTCGAAAAGAACCAGTTTTCGAAAAAAGAACCAGACTTCCCATCACTAGTGAAAAGTTGGCTTTCCTCATTATTATGTTCCCTTGTATATAACTGGAACGGTTACTCCATGCACCTTTAAACTACAGTCTGTTCAGTTAAATATTTGACTGCAGTTTGTGTTTACTTACTGTTTGTTCAGGGCCTTTCTGCACAAGGTGAAAGTGCTGCTCGGGCATTAGTGCAGATCATCGCCAGGGATCTGACACCAGGGCCAAGCCGCTCCACTAATTACTATTATATATAATGCTCATTACTGTAGTAACATCCAAAATAAAACTATAACGTTATTTGTAATTTAACTAGTGTTTCCCAGTTTTCTACCTCTCTGGTGTTTTCTGAACCCATCCGTCCGTCTGTGTTATTAAATTTTTTTTTTTTAAGGTAATTAAATGACCACTTGGTCATGTAGCATGTTACATTTAAAAATATTGTTGGAATATTGGCTATCTGCTAAAAATAAAAAAATCTAAAGTACTGTGCTGTATTTACCAATTAGACTAATATTTCATTATGAACAAGGTTTATTTCATTGATCAAAATGTTCTGTGTTTGTTATTATGCATTTTAGGACAGTGAGGCAGCAAATGACAGACTAATCCACTTTCTGAAGCTTGGATTACCCCAGGAAAACATCAGTAACATTTTAGGTGTCACTCATACAACTATCGTTCGTCGGATGAGAGAATGTGTTTGGCCAGAGAGAGAATCCAATAATTAACCCTGAGGTAATTATTTCTTCTTACAATGCTTTATTGGTTTTGCTCTGTTAGATTAACCCCCCATATTTAAAATGATTTATTTGTTTACCTTTAGATGGAATATTCAGACTCAATGGCAGTTGAACAAGATGGTGGAGATGCTGACCATGTTCACTTTGCAGTCAACGTGCCTGTAATTCACAGGCCACAACTCACAAATGAGCAAATTGACCCACTGCAAGTGTCTGATTCATTTGGAGTAGATGTATACCTCAAGACTCTCACATATGTACAGACTTTGATTGAATAAAGGGATATTTGAAGGTTTATTTCTGCTGCTCTAATTTTGACAGCAAGGTTGTAAATGTGTATATATAGTTTTATAAAATATATTAAAAAAAAAAGTATATAAAACTTGTGGAAACAACCTTTTAAGACATGTAAAATAATTAAATTTATTTTAAAATGTTATTGAAGTACTTTATTTATTATTATTACTTGTACATAGAAAAAAAATTACATAGAACCAGTGTCCAGAATTAAATGAGTCCAAATCCAGTGGAGGATGTGTTAGCACAAGCTTGCAATGTAGATGCAAAGTTATCCATTGTGGTTATTTCAGCTGGTATCATCAGGGTCCTGCTGCAGGTAGAAGCCTTGAAGTATCTTCCATTCCAAACATTTACCTGGAGATTCTTGGATGGGACTTCCCATCCAGTCCAAAATGATGTAAGCTTTTGTAGCTGGTCTGTAGTAACTGTGTGGAAAAATAATCAGAAGATGCATACAAACAACTCTTAACATTTTATGGAAGGTTGTATGCATTAAAACTGTCAAACTGCAATGAGTCTTAGAATGAGAAGTTTGAAAAATACTTTTTACAGGATTTATATTGTAATTAAGCCATTTATAATACATATTAAAACAATAAATATCGCTAATTTGATTTGCAAAGTATTAATAAAAAATATAATCTTAAGAACATCTAAGTGTACTCAACTGTGCTCTTTTGAGACACCATAAACTAAAATGTGCTTTTAATATACTACCTCTATTTAAAACAATATGTATTTAGTTACCACTTGTAGTACAAGAAGTTCAGTTGGACTATAAGTGGTAACTAAATACATGTTATTAATACTTCCAATCATAGTAACCTGAACGACATACCAATTTTTCCTCAAATGTGCTTTATAATAAATTACAATAAATCTATGAACAGGCTGTGGTCATGTCATGCATTCCAGGTAACGTAACAACAGCTTATGACCCTCAGTTCACACATACTCGTAGTATCTGAGACGATGCCACTGCGGGGGGTGACAAGGGGGAATAAAACCGAGTCTCATGTAATATGCAGTGGAAGATCTTACCCCAAACGTATATCTGTATAATTAGGGCAGTTGGCAACCTTACTACAGGCGCACATCGAATCTACCCGCAGCTTCACATATTCTTCATCTTGCACTCAATATTAAGTAATAGTTTATTTAATCTAATAAACTAATTCAGTAATTCTAAATGTAAAATAAATCCGCTGACTGTTTCGATGGCTGCTTTCTCAAGGAGGTCGCATTTTGTAGGCCACAAGTAAAGAAATTCAAAAGTAAAGAAATTACAACAATTTACACCTCACAATGAATAATGGTCCATTTTAGAATGAAGACCCCCTTGATGTATGTGGCAGACAAATGCGACAGTCTTCGAAATGGTGCTTGAGAGCAAATAATAACTTATTAAATCATGGTGTAAATTGTCAAACTACCTCACTAGTTATGACAAATGATGACATATCAAGAACCTGGTAAAACTTCAGTTAATTACTGTGTTAGCATCACTCACCTGTCTTTACTCCTCTTGATCGGCCATGTTGAAGAGACTGTAGCGAGTGACTCGCGTTCATGTGTCTGATCCCGCCCTGGTTGTTAGGCAAAACGTGATTGGTTGGAGAGAGAGCGTGCTGCGATTGGTCAGTGCAACATGGGCGTTGTCTGATTGGGTTAAGTAGACGGTGGGTGGAGTCCACTTATTTGTGGATTTATCTGCACGTCGACGCTAGAAGTGTTTCAAATCCACAAATGCACAGGAAGCGATCCACAAATGCGTGCAGTAATTTACAAATGCACAGACAGCGGTTCACAAATAAATGCTAGGTAGAGTTGTGTTTGTGACATTAAACACATTTGTAAATATATATTTTTTTATTTGCAAATCTCATTTTATTTATTTGTGAGTTTTATGTTTTTTTGTGAAACTCTTTACATTTATTTGTGAATTTGATATATTTTTGTGAATCTCGTTACATTTATTTATGGATAATAATCTATTTATTTGGAATAATGCAACAATTCTGACCCCATACAAAACACTCATCCAAACAAATGCATCATTAACACCGGCTTTGGTTGCAATACTATTATTGCATATGTTGCACATTGCTGACTCGGCATGACTTTAATAAAGTGTAGCCGGAAACGTTTTGAGACAAAACAACTACACTTGTGTTGTGTGACTGCGAGTATCTTCAGAAATCCTCCCCATCACGTCACATGGTGGTGGACAGCCAATCACGGCGAATTTGGGTCTTTACATGCACATATGCTACAAGCTCACACAGACACAGCCGCTTGGCAATAAAAAAAAGAAAAACGGCCACTTGGCTTTTGGAACCGTAATTTGGCACCGAAAGATAAATAATTTTTCGATACTCATAGTATCGAAGTTTGTCGTTCGATACCATAAAGGCATCGAAGTTCGGTACCCAGCCCTAGTGTTTAGTGATGTGATTCTGAGGTGATAAGTGATGTGATCTGAGGTGATTAGTGATGTGATTTCTGGGGTGATCTGATGTGATTCTGAGGTGTTTAGTGAAGTGATCTGGGCTGCGTTCAGCCCTGACAAAATGTTGCAAAACATTTTTTAAACAGAAACGGTGATGTTAACATCCTGTTCTGATGACGCAAGAGTTGCAACTATGGCAGCTGAGAAGGCCATTCTTTGTGAAGAATTTTCGGAGCAATCTATTTAGCCTCACATACTGACTTTATTTGTAGTTCATACGGTTTTAATACCCTGTACTTTCTTTCTCATTTTTAGAAAAAGCACTTAATTACCATTGTTTATTTCTATACCAAATGTCATAACCTTTGCAGTGAAGCTAAAAATATAAACAACTACATTATTATGTTGATATCCTATATTTTTACAATAAAACTTACAACAAACATGTCTTCTAATATCCTCAGTTGTTGCGTATACCGAGCTACAATGAATGCATTTGTACATTATTTTCCTTGAAGCCATTGTTCGAGTTCACATTAATAGCGCGTGCTTTATATACATGTTGCTGCTGATTGGACTGCAGTTCTGACACACCCACCAAACAAGAGAAAACGCATCTCAAACCCCGTTGCACACCGTTTCCAGGAAACGTGACGTTCAACCCGGAAACCGTAGCAAAACGTTACGCACCGTTTTGAACTTGAACATGCCCCTGAGGTGATTCTGAGGTGATCTGATGTGATTGTGAGGTGATTCTGAGGTGATAGGTGATTTGATTCTGAGGTGTTTAGTGATGTGATTCTGGGGTCATTAGTGATGTGATTTTAAGGTGATCTGAAGTGTCTAGTGATGTGATTCTGAGGAAATCTAAGGTGATCAGTGATGTGATTCTGATGTGATTAGTGATGTGATTCTGAAGTAATCTAAGGTGATTAGTGATTTCATTCTGGGTTGATCGGAGGGGATTCTCATGTGATTAGTGATGTGATTCTGAGGGGATCTGATGTTGATTAGTGATGTGATTCTGTGGTGATTCTGAGGTGAGTATTGATGTGATTCTGAGGTGATTAATGGTGTGATTCTGAGGTTATTAGTGGTGTGATTGTTGTTTGTGGCACAGGTTTCCTCTGACGCGGCCGGACATCTGTGGGAAATGGCTGGCTGCTATTAAGAGAAGAAACTTCAAACCCACCAAGTACAGCAACATCTGCTCTCAGCACTTCACCAGAGACTGCTTCAAGCGCGAGTGCAACAACCGTGTGCTGAAGGACAACGCTGTGCCCTCGCTCTTCACCTCCAGCAGACTACAGACGGAGGTGACTACACGCCTAACCACGTTTACCTGAGGCCACAGTCTGATCCACATTTCTGATGAATGTAGTGTAGTCACGCTCTTTTAAAAAAGTTAAAAAGACGTTTTATAATTTCAGTCATTTGGATAATCTCTATTTTTTTCGCTACCAGTTCAGCTGAACATTAACATTTCATTGCATTTATTTGTTTCCCCTGTCCCTGACCCTTACCACATACTGTAGTTTTCCGTCTAACCATTATAACTAATTAGTTAGATTCAAACATGGCCTTGTCCCAAATGCTTTCCCCAAGAGGGACATGGACTTTGATTTCCCATCACACGAGTTCTTATAAACCCCTCATAGGCAGGTTTGCTGAGGAAAAATAACATAATTTGCCCTTGGTTGTTCACAGGCAGCATCTCTTGAGGAAACCTTCAGCCCAGACCTGGAATTTCCTCTGAGTCTCCCAATGTCTGATGCTGAAGAGACTCCGGCGGAGCATCCGTCTGAAGCCCAGCCCGGCCCAGACCACTCCAGCACCTTCATCTCCTGCGACCACAACTACACGGTGGAGGACACGGTGCAGCAGAAGATCATCGCAGGAAACATGGTTCAGTCCTGCTCGGCGTACGGATGCAAAAACAGATACCACAAAGACAAAAACATCTCCTTTCACAAGTGAGCTCCATCATCTGTGTGTTGAGATCGAAACACGGTGTTGTGTTCTTGTTCTTGGCTCGGTTTGGTGAACTTGAGTTAAGTGTTAGTTCGGCTTTACTGGCTGCTAACTTCACACACGACTGGTTTTATTTAGTGAAGATCATATGTCCTGGTCGACTTCACTCATGAAGCCTGGATGACTTTCTTCTGTGGAAAATAGTTTGTTGTTATCAGTGGCTCTTTGTTTCCCATCATTTTTCAGAATATCTTCTTTTGTCAAAGTCATACATTAGTTCAGGAAATTGTCATGTTTGATGACCGCAAATGCAATGCACATTAAATTACTAATAAAATTAGGTGAAGGTTGTGAGTAGTGTTGGCTAGTGAAGGTAGCGGATATGTCCTCAAACATATGTTAGCTGTCTTAATTCTGTATGTTTTTATGAAGTGTGTGGTGTGTTTCCTGTGCATTGATTGTTGTGTGTGGTTTGTGCAGCATGTGTATGTTAGTTTCACTCCACTGATGCACTGTATAGATCTCTTCACACTCTGGTAAATAGTTGATTTGGGGATCTGAGGTGATTAGTGATGTGATTCTGAGGTGTTTAGTGATGTGATTCTGAGGTAATATAAGGTGATTAGTGATGTGATCTGATGTGATTCTGTGGTGATTCTGAGGTGATTAGTGATGTAATTCTGAGGTGATTCTGAGGTGATTAGTGATTAGTGATGTGATTCTGTGGTGATTAGTGATGTGATTCTGAGGTGATTAGTGATGTGATTCTGTGGTGATTCTGAGGTGATTAGTGATATGATTCTGAGGTGATTAGTGATGTGATTCTGTGGTGATTCTGAGGTGATTAGTGATGTGATTCTGTGGTGATTAGTGATGTGATTAGTGATATGATTCTGAGGTGATTAGTGATGTGATTCTGAGGTGATTCTGAGGTGATTAGTGATGTGATTCTGAGGTGATTAGTGATTAGTGATGTGATTCTGAGGTGATTAGTGATGTGATTCTGTGGTGATTCTGAGGTGATTAGTGATTAGTGATGTGATTCTGTGGTGATTAGTGATGTGATTAGTGATATGATTCTGAGGTGATTAGTGATGTTAGGGATGCACGATAATATCGGCACAACATCGGTATCGGCCGATAAAAGCTTAAAATGACCATTATCGGTATCGGCCGATATGAATATTTCTGCCGATGAGCCAAACCGATATTCTCCAAGTGAAATAATTGACCTGTTTTTCAGATGTGAATGTCTGTCTACATTTGTAAAATAATAAATTTATGGTAGAATCAGTACAGAAGAGATACATGGATTTCTCTTCAGTAAAATTAACGTTTAAATTTATCAGTATATATTTGTATATATATCGATATCGGTATCGGCATCGGCCAAAATTATTTAGAAAATATCGGCATATCGAATATCGGCCAAAATCCAATATCGTGCATCCCTAAGTGATGTGATTCTGAGGTGATTCTGAGGTGATTAGTGATGTGATTCTGTGGTGATTCTGAGGTGATTAGTGATTAGTGATGTGATTCTGTGGTGATTAGTGATGTGATTCTGTGGTGATTCTGAGGTGATTAGTGATGTGATTCTGTGGTGATTCTGAGGTGATTAGTGATTAGTGATATGATTCTGAGGTGATTAGTGATGTGATTCTGTGGTGATTCTGAGGTGATTAGTGATTAGTGATGTGATTCTGTGGTGATTAGTGATGTGATTAGTGATATGATTCTGAGGTGATTAGTGATGTGATTCTGAGGTGATTCTGAGGTGATTAGTGATGTGATTCTGTGGTGATTCTGAGGTGATTAGTGATTAGTGATGTGATTCTGTGGTGATTAGTGATGTGATTCTGTGGTGATTCTGAGGTGATTAGTGATGTGATTCTGTGGTGATTCTGAGGTGATTAGTGATTAGTGATATGATTCTGAGGTGATTAGTGATGTGATTCTGTGGTGATTCTGAGGTGATTAGTGATTAGTGATGTGATTCTGTGGTGATTAGTGATGTGATTAGTGATATGATTCTGAGGTGATTAGTGATGTGATTCTGTGGTGATTCTGAGGTGATTAGTGATATGATTCTGAGGTGATTAGTGATGTGATTAGTGATATGATTCTGAGGTGATTAGTGATGTGATTCTGTGGTGATTTTGAGGTGATCTGATGTGATTCTGAGTAGGGCTGTGACGGTGGCTGATTTTTACCACCGGCGGTAGTCATGGACCAACAACCGCCGGTGGCGCGGTGTTTGAAAAAAAATAAAAATAAATAAATATAACACATTACGGGGTGTAACGGTACTCAAAAATCACAGTTCGGTACGTACCTTGGTTTTAAAGTCACGGTTCGGTTCATTTTCGGTACAGTAAGGGAAGGAAATGCAAACATTAAACTGCAGTTTATTTATTCCTATAAACTTTTTTTTTTACACTATAAAATACTATACTGCAAAATACTACTGCAAAGCTCTCCACTAAATAAAATACTCTCGGTCTCAAACCAATATCATATAATAAAATATAATGAAAAATATAAATAAATAACTATGACTACAGTGCAGCATTACCAATCCCAGCTTGTAGGCCTGCTCATATAAAAAAAAAAAATATATATATATACAGGGCCGGCGCTACGTATAGGGGGAGTAGGCAGTTGCCTAGGACCTCGGGCTTGGAGGCGGGGCCTCCAAATCATCCCTATATGCTTGTCCACCAATCAAGAGAAGCAAAATACTTGGCGGTTTGTCCATTGGATATAACAATTGTCATTCAACTGTAGTAAAACCAATTAATATCCCCCTTTAAACCTGAGTCACGACCACCGTCTGAATATTTGAATGAAGAGATTACATACCGGTTTTATGAATGAGATCCAATTTACTGCAAATTGATCTGATGGTGTCGAAATGAACGCATCCTTCAGGGGCTGCTAAGTGTAAGGCACGCACAGAAAGTGCAGCTCGTCATGCAGGTATCATCTATTTTGTAGTGATTGTAATGTATTTAAAAATAAAAAATAAATAAACTGAGCCTGACGATCAGCGTCGTTTTGGGATAAATCATTTGACGGTTATTCTGAGTTCAAAAGAGCGCGATCACCGTTGATGGACTATTCGCTTCTGACACTGAATCTGAGCGTACAATGCAGAATTTTGTTAGAAAATAGATACGTTACGAACCGTCCGAAAGAATCTGTTCGCGGAAATTAATCGTAATTCCAGTCACTGTTTCACTGAGGCGAATGTATGATGAACTGTTGATCTGAATCTTACAAAGGAGTCGGTTTATACTCGATGGAATCGATTACAACCTGTGGGATCAAATCTTGATTCCTTGCGCCTCTGAATTGGAACTCAAGGAATCGATTCCTTTCCTTTGGAATCGATTTCCAGCCCTAGTCAGGAGCTGACTGTCAAAATACTAAGTCAAAGAAAAAGTAAAGAAGTTTGTCAGTCAAAGAGCAAGCGCACTATACTAGAGCATTGTTTATTATTTTTCAAAACCGCTACCTCAAACGTCTGTAGAGTTGGGTCCGAGTCCACCTTTGTCGAGTACGAGTCAAGACCAAGTCCACAAACATCGAGTCCAAGTCTGAGTCCGAGTCCAAAAGGGGCTGAGTTGGACTCAAGTCCGAGTTTTTAAAGTCCGAGTCGAGTCCGCCCGAGTCCAGAAAGTAATTAAATTTAAAAAGATTATAAATTGGTATTGTACATTTTTACATTCTATTAATATTTTAACCTTTCAACCCATTAAACCAATGGGAATATAAAAATGTAAAAAAAAAAATACCACTGTTACATCTAGTCATTGCCATTGAACATTTTTATTTTATGTCAACAGAACTAGTTTCCTATCAAAAAAGGTTTCAAAGGTTTTATTGTATTACAAGTGCATGAAAATACAAATGAACCTGTTTTATTATTGTATCACACTATATTGTCCTCCAGTTAAAGATGACATTTCAGTTATTTAATGCCTCTCCCACACATTTGACAGAGGTAAAGTGCAGCCAATGAGGAGATCCTTAATGATGACATTATGAATTTCTTGTTGTCTTGGAGAACTTGCATCATAAAGTTGCATTGCTTGTTTGGTCAGTTCTGGTCTTGCAAATCCTGCAATGCTGAGCTGTGCAGCATCTGTTGGTTGCTGCTGCTGTCTTTGGTACTCGGTTGCATCGGTTTTCGGATCACCAGTACACTGAACCGAAAACCGTTTCTTTCGATTTGAGAACCAATGAACTGATGATACTGCACATGTGTAATTTTTCAAGTATTTTGTTAAACATCAGAAAGTATGATAAAACTATATATATATATATATATATATATATATATATATATATATATATATATATATATATATATATATATATATAAAAAAATGTTTTTTTTAAGATAGGGGCTACATGTTTCTAATCTGTATATTGTAGATTATGTATGGGCCAAAGGGGTTTTCAGGGAAATAATTAAGACTCTAAAGACTCCATGTTTAATATGAATAAGGGATGATTTATGAAATATCTGTACTGTATTTATAGTTAATGATGACAGATTCACAAACTGTGAGTTTGTAGTAAACAGAACACGAGTAGAGCAGCTGATGATACTGAACTGCAGCACGTGCCGGTGTCCTGACATTTTATCCTACCCTGTCTGATTTTCCTACCCAGGTTTTGAGCGATTCTCGTTCTCGAGTCAAGAACCGGTTGTATCAGTTTTCAGATCATCAGTAAACTGAACCGAAAACCGTTTCTTTCGGACGCGTCCGATTCGAGAACCGAGGAGCTGATAATACTGCGCATTCGTGATTCAGCATGAAGCCGACTGACTCACAGCGCGACTGAACCGAACTGATTCTTTTGGTGATTGATTCTGAACTGATTCTGTGCTAATGTAATGAGTGCGGGTAAACCGAGGGCTTGAATGAAGGGCAATCTGATGAAACGTAAGTTCATTTAATAACAAATACATCGCAATGGATTATGTATCCGGTGAACTGTTTTTTTTTTTCAACCGGTTTATTGAATCAAACCGTCCGAAAGAACCGGTTCGCGGAAAAGAATCGAGCTTCCCATCACTAATCCACACTGATATCCAGTGAGTGGTGCGTGTGTTTCGTCTGCAAGCAGGAGACTTCTGCCTGCCGGTGTGGTGCAGTAAAATGACAGAAGGGGAGACGTTCATTAATTTATCATTTAAATTTTATGCTGGTTTTATTGTTACACATGACGTGGACTCAACTGTACTCTGAATATTTTCCGAGTCCAAAATGTTCAAGTCCGTGTCAAGTCCGAGTACAAATTCACCCGAGTGCGTGACAAGTCCGAGTTCATTCGGATTCGAGTCCGGACTCGAGTCTGAGTCCAAGTTCGAGTACCCCAACTCTAACTGTCTGTAGATCTTCTATAACGCAGATGTTTAGCCTACATTTTCTGCTCGATCATAATACACCTACTTCATTTTTATGTTTTCCAATCATAAATACTGTTGCCATATTAATTGAAAATAATTTTAAGCACATGAACAAGCACACCCGATTACAGCTGAAGAAAGGAACTAGCCTTTATATTTAGTAGTTTATTTCTATCACTTCCACTAGCAGCTGATTTCTGTATATTAAATGTATTTCTCTACAAAACATATGACATTTAGTCTATCAAAAATAAAACTGTTCATTATCCAAAATAAGGGGCTACTGTGTTACTAAAAAGAAATTACTGAAAAAATTCTGGGCCAAAATTCAGAGCCCATGAGCCCGGACAGCTTGCCAAATACGCATAAGTTACTCTATTTAATTTGATGTGTAAATGTGAAATGTGAGGAGGAGGGTGTGGCAGGGGGGCCTCCAACATACATTTTGCCTATGGCCTCCAAATGTCTAGAACCGGCCCTGTGTATATATATATATATATATATATATATATATATATATATATATATATATATATATATATATATATATATGTGTGTATGTGTATGTATTATATATATATATATATATGTATATGTGTGTGTAAACTTTTCCAAAGTGTAAAGTGCAGCATCAACAGTTTCAGTTTTTAGACCTGCTCAAATGCCGACGGGAGCTGCGTTTGAATTACAATCGTTTTTTTTCCTAGTTGTAATGTTGTTCACACTCGCGTGATGCCTTTTGAAAACCTTAGGCTGGTGGCACACTGGCATATTGCACCTGTCAAACATAGTCTATTTTGCCGTCAATACTGTGGACGGTGTCCTTTATCAGTAGGCTTTATATTTATGCTCAACATGAAGTATAGATATTGTTGTCGTGAAGACAAGATCCTGGTCTGTCAACGGCCTCCCTCTGTGTCACCTACAGCAGCAGCGCCGCGTCAGGCACGATTCTGGTGTGTAAAGACACAGAAACGCGACGCTCACGCGACGCAGCCAGTGTGTCACTGGCCTTAGAATCAGCTACAGGGCGGGATTTGCGCTGAACGTTGTGCTGAAAACTTGCTCGTTAACGAAGGTGATAATTTTTTCCAGTTTAACATTTTTTACGTAGGGGCGAGGATGGCAACCCACTCACAACTGCTGCTTCTATCACTTTTTCTCAAGACAAGAAGTGAATTTATTCAGTCGCAGAATGACTGATCAGGAGACGTTTCAGACGCGCTCCACTTCACTTTATTATCAGGTGCAAGTTAAGCGAGCGCGGACGGTCCTGTGCGCTTCCTTTATGCGTATCCTTTCGTATCAAACTGCGAAATAAACTATGTGCAAGCAGTGTCGTGGTCAGTTAATTCATGGAATTACCAAAAAAGGTGATTAAAGCTGACTTAAAATGTGCATGAATGTAATCTATTTTATATTTACAGGATATACTTATGTATGCACGTCTAGAAATCAGCCCAGCACTATCTCACTCATCTAACACATCCTATTTAACTGTCAGTTAGTGTTTATTTGAGCACTTCTGTCAGTGAACGCAGCCGGCAAAACAATAAAATAATTATCAAAGAAATAATTCAGTTAAACAAGAAAGTAGCCTAAATAAGAAAGTTAAATACACCCTTTCTAATGGACGCGAGCGCGCAGCGTGACAAAAATTCATTATAATCAGTGATGCTACACTGGATGCAGCACAACACGAGATGATAAATCCCCGTCCAGTCTGTGATGTAGGCTACGCGCTCCCTTTGAAATAGGAATCGTTGCCATATTTCGTTACCATCGTTTATTCATCGCTGTCTCGTTTGTATTTGGCCAGTAGTGTTGTCAAAAGACCCAGTACTTCGGTACCAAGTCGGTACTAAAAAAATTTAAATGTGACGGTACCAGGTTTCTTTAAGTACCGGTAGTACCGAGGTCCCGTTCAAACCCGGTTCAGGGCTATAATTTCCGCGAAGCAGAAAACGAGGAAGGAATCTAATTAGCATATTTTTGTGTTTTGATTTAGTACCAAGAACCGTGGATTTTCACTGGTATCGGTACCGAATACTGAAATTTTGGTACTGTGACAACACTATTGGAAAAGCCTCACCAAACCTGACCAGCCAGCGTTTGCGATCACGAGAACTTGTGCAAACGCTGATGGGTGACATGAATGCAGATGACTCCAGATCGGTAATGCTGTATTTGCTTTCCCAACAAGATCCATTGCCCAACACTAAATTAATTTGGTGAATGCATAAACTGTATTTTCCTGCGCTCAAATCTGCCAATCTAAAGGAAACACTGTATTTGAGGTAATTTGTTAATTACTATAGACTTAGAATTTGCAACTATTACACTTAAATACAAAACTTTGTATTATGCTTGCTATAGAGCTTGACTTCACGTGCACTACCGCCGGTGGCAGTAGACAACCGCGGTAGCAACCGACCACTGCGGTGACGCGGTTGTCACAGCAAACGTCACTGCCCTAATTCTGAGGTATTTAGTGATGTGATTCTGAGGTGATTAGTGATGTGATTCTGAGGTGATCTGATGTGATTCCGGGTTGATTCTGAGGTGATCGAAGGTGGCTAGTGATGTGATTCTGAGGTGATTAGTGATGAAATTGAGGTGATCTGAAGTGTCTAGTGATTTGATTCTGATTTGATCTGAGGTGATTAGTGATGTGATTATGAGGTGATCTTATGTGATTATGAGGTGACTAGTGATGTGATTCCGAGGTTATCTAAGGTGATTAGTGATGTGATTCTGAGGTGATTAGTGATGTGATTCTGAGGTGATGTGATTCTGAGGTGATCTGATGTGATTCCGGGTTGATTCTGAGGTGATCGAAGGTGGCTAGTGATGTGATTCTGAGGTGATTAGTGATGAAATTGAGGTGATCTGAAGTGTCTAGTGATTTGATTCTGATTTGATCTGAGGTGATTAGTGATGTGATTATGAGGTGATCTTATGTGATTATGAGGTGACTAGTGATGTGATTCCGAGGTTATCTAACGTGATTAGTGATGTGATTCTGAGGTGATTAGTGACTTTTATTCTGAGGTGATTCTGAGGTAATCGAAACTGATTAGTGATGTGATTCTGAGGTGATTAGTGACTTTATTCTGAAGTGATCTGATGTGATTCTGAGGTGATTAATGATGTGATTCTGAGGTGACTAGTGATGTGATTCCGAGGTTATCTAAGGTGATTAGTGATGTGATTGAGGTGATTAGTGACTTTATTCGGAGGTGATTCTGATGTGATTCTGAGGTAATCGAAACTGATTAGTGATGTGCTTCTGAGGTGATTGGTGGTTTGATTTTGAGGTGATTAGTGATGTGGGGAATGTTCAAGTTCAAAACGGTGCGCAAAGTTTTGCTACGGTTTCCGGGTTGAACATCATGTTTCCTGGAAACGGCGTGCACCGGTGTGCAACAGGGTTTGAGATGCGTTTTCTCTTGTTTGGCGGGTGTGTCAAAACTGCAGTCCAATCAGCAGCAACATGTATATAAAGCATGCGGTATTAAAGTGAACTCGAACAATGGCTTCAAGGAAAATAATGTACAAATGTGTTCATTGTAGCTCGGTATACGCAACAACTGAGGATATTAGAAGACATGTTTGTTGTAAGTTTTATTGTAAAAATATAGGATATCAACATAATAATGTAGTTGTTTATATTGTAACTTCATTGCAAGTGTATGACATTTGGTATAGAAATAAACAATGGTAAATTAGTGATTTTCCTAAAAATGAGAAAGTACAGGGTATTAAAACCGTATGAACTACAAATAAAGTCAGTATGTGAGGCTAAATAGATGGCTCCGAAAATTCTTCACAAAGAATGGCCTTCTCAGCTGCCATAGTTGCAACTCTTGCGTCATCAGAACTAGGGATGGGTATTGTTAAGGTTTTAACGGTATTACTACTTTTACCGATACTGCTTAACGGTCCGGTACTTTAACTGTATTCTTATCGGTACTTTGTGTTGTGTTAGGCAGTCGAGAACTTTGCATATCTCTGTCTGCACATAATGCACTTTTGAAAGATGCTTTGACAGATTTCTTGTGTTTCCGCCCTTACATGCAAAAATTTTGTTGCACTTATGACGACCACTGCATCCACTCTAGTGAAGTATAACCACACTTTGGAACGTTTTGCTGTCTCCGCCATCATCACTCTTTGTATTAAGCAGGAGCTTACTGTAAGGGGCCGTTTGCATATCACGTCTAAAAACGTGTGGAAAACTCTAGGCACGCCGCTTTCTGATTTTTTTCCCCAAAGCCTTCGGGCACTTGCGCTCCTGAGGAGTCTGCCGTTGCTAAGCAACCATGACCTGCTCTCTCCATGAAGACACGAAAATTTCAGCAATGGATGAATGGATTTGCAGCACTAAAAACTGATTGCAGTAGCACTGCTTCTAAATTAATAAAAAAATCCACATACAGCTATCAGCTGTTCCTTCATCTTGGCTGAGCTTCAACGTCCTTACGGAAAAGGTGAGGAAGTTACATGACCTGCAGTGCGCTTGCGGCATTCTGAAAAGTTGGGATGTTTTTTACTCGATGCGGTGCGGATTCCGTACCTGGAAAAAACGAGCTCGTCGGACCACGTGCACCTGCATTTAAAATAACGAACTTGAGCGTGCAAAGACACGATATGTGAACAGCCCCTTCACGTGTGTGTTTGCCCCGCGCTCGTTCTTGTGGTGTGTGTGTGTGTGTGTGTGTGATTTGACAGACAGCCTCCGTGGCGCGCATGAGCGATCTCGCAGATGTCACAGACAAACGTCTTAATATGATCGCACATTATAAATGTTTGGTGAGATAAAATGTGCACGATAACATTATTAAGCAAAAATACATAGTACATACAATTTTTCCCCTCCAGTACCGAAAGCAGAACCGGTACCGTCAGATCTTACTGATACTACGGTCTTTCATAATTTAGCCCTGGGGCCAGTTTAATAGCGGGTTTCGGAACCCATCCCTAATCAGAACAGTGTGTTCAACGCATCACCGTTTCTGTTTAAAAAAACGTTTTGTCAGGGTTAAATGCAGCCGTGGTTCTGAGGTGATTAGTGATTTGATTCTGAGGTTATTAGTGGTGTGATTGTTGTTTGTGGCACAGGTTTCCTCTGACGCGGCCGGACATCTGTGGGAAATGGCTGGCTGCTATTAAGAGAAGAAACTTCAAACCCACCAAGTACAGCAACATCTGCTCTCAGCACTTCACCAGAGACTGCTTCAAGCGTGAGTGCAACAACCGTGTGCTGAAGGACAACGCTGTGCCCTCGCTCTTCACCTCCAGCAGACTACAGACGGAGGTGACTACACGCCTAACCACGTTTACCTGAGGCCACAGTCTGATCCACACCAGTTTCTGATGAATGTAGTGTAGTCACGCTCTTTTAAAAAAGTTAAAAAGACGTTTTATAATTTCAGTCATTTGGATAATCTCTATTTTTTTCGCTACCAGTTCAGCTGAACATTAACATTTCATTGCATTTATTTGTTTCCCCTGTCCCTGACCCTTACCACATACTGTAGTTTTCCGTCTAACCATTATAACTAATTAGTTAGATTCAAACATGGCCTTGTCCCAAATGCTTTCCCCAAGAGGGACATGGACTTTGATTTCCCATCACATGAGTTCTTATAAACCCCTCATAGGCAGGTTTGCTGAGGAAAAATAACATAATTTGCCCTTGGTTGTTCACAGGCAGCATCTCTTGAGGAAACCTTCAGCCCAGACCTGGAATTTCCTCTGAGTCTCCCAATGTCTGATGCTGAAGAGACTCCGGCGGAGCATCCGTCTGAAGCCCAGCCCGGCCCAGACCACTCCAGCACCTTCATCTCCTGCGACCACAACTACACGGTGGAGGACACGGTGCAGCAGAAGATCATCGCAGGAAACATGGTTCAGTCCTGCTCGGCGTACGGATGCAAAAACAGATACCACAAAGACAAAAACATCTCCTTTCACAAGTGAGCTCCATCATCTGTGTGTTGAGATCGAAACACGGTACTGTGTTCTTGTTCTTGGCTCGGTTTGGTGAACTTGAGTTAAGTGTTAGTTCGGCTTTACTGGCTGCTAACTTCACACACGACTGGTTTTATTTAGTGAAGATCATACAGTCTTGTTCAAAATAATAGCAGTACAATGTGACTAACCAGAATAATCAAGGTTTTTCGTATATTTTTTTATTGCTACGTGGCAAACAAGTTACCAGTAGGTTCAGTAGATTCTCAGAAAACAAATGAGACCCAGCATTCATGATATGCACGCTCTTAAGGCTGTGCAATTGGGCAATTAGTTGAATTAGTTGAAAGGGGTGTGTTCAAAAAAATAGCAGTGTGGCATTCAATCACTGAGGTCATCAATTTTGTGAAGAAACAGGTGTGAATCAGGTGGCCCCTATTTAAGGATGAAGCCAACACTTGTTGAACATGCATTTGAAAGCTGAGGAAAATGGGTCGTTCAAGACATTGTTCAGAAGAACAGCGTACTTTGATTAAAAAGTTGATTAGAGAGGGGAAAACCTATAAAGAGGTGCAAAAAATGATAGGCTGTTCAGCTAAAATGATCTCCAATGCCTTAAAATGGAGAGCAAAACCAGAGAGACGTGGAAGAAAGCGGAAGACAACCATCAAAATGGATAGAAGAATAACCAGAATGGCAAAGGCTCAGCCAATGATCACCTCCAGGATGATCAAAGACAGTCTGGAGTTACCTGTAAGTACTGTGACAGTTAGAAGACGTCTGTGTGAAGCTAATCTATTTTCAAGAATCCCCCGCAAAGTCCCTCTGTTAAAAAAAAGGCATGTGCAGAAGAGGTTACAATTTGCCAAAGAACACATCAACTGGCCTAAAGAGAAATGGAGGAACATTTTGTGGACTGATGAGAGCATAATTGTTCTTTTTGGGTCCAAGGGCCACAGGCAGTTTGTGAGACGACCCCCAAACTCTGAATTCAAGCCACAGTACACAGTGAAGACAGTGAAGCATGGAGGTGCAAGCATCATGATATGGGCATGTTTCTCCTACTATGGTGTTGGGCCTATTTATCGGATACCAGGGATCATGGATCAGTTTGCATATGTTAAAATACTTGAGGAGGTCATGTTGCCCTATGCTGAAGAGGACATGCCCTTGAAATGGTTGTTTCAACAAGACAATGACCCAAAACACACTAGTAAACGGGCAAAGTCTTGGTTCCAAACCAACAAAATTAATGTTATGGAGTGGCCAGCCCAATCTCCAGACCTTAATCCAATTGAGAACTTGTGGGGTGATATCAAAAATGCTGTTTCTGAAGCAAAACCAAGAAATGTGAATGAATTGTGGAATGTTGTTAAAGAATCATGGAGTGGAATAACAGCTGAGAGGTGCCACAAGTTGGTTGACTCCATGCCACACAGATGTCAAGCAGTTTTAAAAAACTGTGGTCATACAACTAAATATTAGTTTAGTGATTCACAGGATTGCTAAATCCCAGAAAAAAAAATGTTTGTACAAAATAGTTTTGAGTTTGTACAGTCAAAGGTAGACACTGCTATTTTTTTGAACACATCCCTTTCAACTAATTGCCCAATTGCACAGCCTTAAGAGCGTGCATATCATGAATGCTGGGTCTTGTTTGTTTTCTGAGAATCTACTGAACCTACTGGTAACTTGTTTGCCACGTAGCAATAAAAAATATACTAAAAACCTTGATTATTCTGGTTAGTCACATTGTACTGCTATTATTTTGAACAAGACTGTATGTCCTGGTCGACTTCACTCATGAAGCCTGGATGACTTTCTTCTGTGGAAAATAGTTTGTTGTTATCAGTGGCTCTTTGTTTCCCATCATTTTTCAGAATATCTTCTTTTGTCAAGGTCATACATTAGTTCAGGAAATTGTCATGTTTGATGACCGCAAATGCAATGCACATTAAATTACTAATAAAATTAGGTGAAGGTTGTGAGTAGTGTTGGCTAGTGAAGGTAACGGATATGTCCTCAAACATATGTTAGCTGTCTTAATTCTGTATGTTTTTATGAAGTGTGTGGTGTGTTTCCTGTGCATTGATTGTTGTGTGTGGTTTGTGCAGCATGTGTATGTTATTTTCACTCCACTGATGCACTGTATAGATCTCTTCACACTCTGGTAAATAGTTGATTTGGGGATCTGAGGTGATTAGTGATGTGATTCTGAGGTGTTTAGTGATGTGATTCTGTGGTGATTCTGAGGTGATTAGTGATGTGATTCTTAGGTGTTTAGTGATGTGATTCTGAGGTGATTAGTGATGTGATTCTGAGGTGTTTAGTGATGTGATTCTGAGGTAATCTAAGGTGATTAGTGATGTGATCTGATGTGATTCTGTGGTGATTCTGAGGTGATAAGTGATGTGATGTTGGTGATTCTGAGGTGATTAGTGGTGTGATTAGTGATATGATTCTGAGGTGATTAGTGATGTGATTCTGTGGTGATTCTGTGGTGATTCTGTGGTGATTCTGAGGTGATTCTGAGGTGATTAGTGATGTGATTAGTGATGTGATTCTGTGGTGATTCTGAGGTGATTAGTGATGTGATTCTGTGGTGATTCTGAGGTGATTAGTGATTTGATTCTGAGGTGATTATTGATGTGATTCTGTGGTGATTAATGATTAGTGATGTGATTCTGTGTTGATTCTGAGGTGATTAGTGATGTGATTCTGTGGTGATTCTGAGGTGATTAGTGATTTGATTCTGAGGTGATTAGTGATGTGATTTTGAGGTGATTAGTGATGTGATTCTGAAGTGTCTAGTTATGTGATTTCTGGGTTGATCTGAGGCGATTAGTGATTCTGAGGTGATGTGATTAGTGATGTGATTCTGAGGTGATTAGTGATGTGATTCTGTGGTGATTCTGAGGTGATTAGTGATGTGATTCTGAGGTGATTAGTGATGTGATTCTGTGTTGATTCTGAGGTGATTAGTGATGTGATTCTGTGGTGATTCTGAGGTGATTAGTGATGTGATTCTGAGGTGTTTAGTGATGTGATTCTGAGGTAATCTAAGGTGATTAGTGATGTGATCTGATGTGATTCTGTGGTGATTCTGAGGTGATAAGTGATGTGATGTTGGTGATTCTGAGGTGATTAGTGATGTGATTAGTGATATGATTCTGTGGTGATTCTGAGGTGATTAGTGATGTGATTAGTGATGTGATTCTGTGGTGATTCTGAGGTGATTAGTGATGTGATTCTGTGGTGATTCTGAGGTGATTAGTGATGTGATTCTGTGGTGATTCTGAGGTGATTAGTGATGTGATTCTGTGGTGATTCTGAGGTGATTAGTGATGTGATATTGAGGTGATTAGTGATTTGATTCTGAGGTGATTAGTGATTTGATTCTGAGGTGATTAGTGATGTGATTCTGAGGTGATTAGTGATTTGATTCTGAGGTGATTAGTGATGTGATTAGTGATGTGATTAGTGATGTGATTAGTGATGTGATTAGTGATGTGATTAGTGATGTGATTAGTGATGTGATTCTGAGGTGATTCTGTGGTGATTCTGAGGTGATTAGTGATGTGATTAGTGATATGATTCTGTGGTGATTCTGAGGTGATTAGTGATGTGATTAGTGATGTGATTCTGTGGTGATTCTGAGGTGATTAGTGATGTGATTCTGTGGTGATTCTGAGGTGATTAGTGATGTGATTCTGTGGTGATTCTGAGGTGATTAGTGATGTGATTCTGTGGTGATTCTGAGGTGATTAGTGATGTGATATTGAGGTGATTAGTGATTTGATTCTGAGGTGATTAGTGATTTGATTCTGAGGTGATTAGTGATGTGATTCTGAGGTGATTAGTGATTTGATTCTGTGGTGATTCTGAGGTGATTAGTGATGTGATTAGTGATGTGATTAGTGATGTGATTAGTGATGTGATTAGTGATGTGATTAGTGATGTGATTAGTGATGTGATTAGTGATGTGATTAGTGATGTGATTCTGAGGTGATTCTGTGGTGATTCTGAGGTGATTAGTGATTTGATTCTGAGGTGATTAGTGATGTGATTCTGAAGTGTCTAGTTATGTGATTTCTGGGTTGATCTGAGGCGATTAGTGATTCTGAGGTGATGTGATTAGTGATATGATTCTGAGGTGATTAGTGATGTGATTCTGAGGTGATTAGTGATGTGATTCTGTGGTGATTCTGTGGTGATTAGTGATGTGATTAGTGATGTGATTCTGTGGTGATTCTGAGGTGATTAGTGATGTGATTCTGTGGTGATTCTGAGGTGATTAGTGATGTGATTTTGAGGTGATTAGTGATGTGATTCTGAAGTGTCTAGTTATGTGATTCTGGGTTGATCTGAGGCGATTAGTGATTCTGAGGTGATTAGTGATGTGATTCTGTGGTGATTCTGAGGTGATTAGTGATGTGATTAGTGATGTGATTCTGTGGTGATTCTGAGGTGATTAGTGATGTGATTTTGAGGTGATTAGTGATGTGATTCTGGGTTGATCTGAGGCGATTAGTGATTCTGAGGTGATTAGTGATGTGATTCTGAGGTGATCTAAGGTGATTAGTGATTTGATTCTGGGTTGATCTGAGGTGATTCTGAGGTGGTTAGTGATATGATTCTGAGGTGATCTGCTTGTGATTAGTGATTTGATTCTGAGGTGATTAGTGATGTGATTCTGTGGTAATCTAAGGTGATTAGTGATTTGATTCTGGGTTGATCTGAGGTGATTCTGAGGTGGTTAGTGATATGATTCTGAGGTGATCTGCTTGTGATTAGTGATTTGATTCTGAGGTGATTAGTGATGTGGTTCTGAGGTGATTAGTGATGTGATTCTGAGGTTATTAGTGATGTGATTCTGAGTTGATTAGTGATGTGATTCTGAGGTAATCTAAGGTGATTAGTGATTTGATTCTGGGTTGATCTGAGGTGATTCTGAGGTGGTTAGTGATATGATTCTGAGGTGATCTGCTTGTGATTAGTAATTTGATTCTGAGGTGATTAGTGATGTGGTTCTGAGGTGATTAGTGGTGTGATTCTGAGGTGATTAGTGGTGTGATTCTGTGGTGATTAGTGATGTGATTCTGTGGTGATTCTGAGGTGAGTATTGATGTAATTTCTGAGGTGATCTAAGGTGATTTGATTCTGAGGTGATTAGTGATGTGATTCTGAGGTGATCTAAGGTGATTAGTGATGTGATTTGTGAGGTGATCTAAGGTGATTAGTGATTTGATTCTGAGGTGATTAGTGATGTGATTCTGAAGTGATCTAAGGTGATTAGTGATTTGATTCTGAGGTGATTAGTGATGTGATTCTGAGGTGATCTAAGGTGATTAGCGATTTGATTCTGAGGTGATTAATGATGTGATTTCTGAGGTGATCTAAGGTGATTAGTGATTTGATTCTGATGTGATTAGTGATGTGATTCTGAGGTAATCTAAGGTGATTAGTGATGTGATTTCTGAGGTGATCTAAGGTGATTAGTGATTTGATTCTGAGGTGATTAGTGATGTGGTTCTGAGGTGATTAGTGATGTGATTCTGAGGTGATTAATGGTGTGATTCTGAGGTTATTAGTGATGTGATTGTTGTTTGTGGCACAGGTTTCCTCTGACGCGGCCGGACATCTGTGGGAAATGGCTGGCTGCTATTAAGAGAAGAAACTTCAAACCCACCAAGTACAGCAACATCTGCTCTCAGCACTTCACCAGAGACTGCTTCAAGCGTGAGTGCAACAACCGTGTGCTGAAGGACAACGCTGTGCCCTCGCTCTTCACCTCCAGCAGACTACAGACGGAGGTGACTACACGCCTAACCACGTTTACCTGAGGCCACAGTCTGATCCACACCAGTTTCTGATGAATGTAGTGTAGTCACGCTCTTTTAAAAAAGTTAAAAAGACGTTTTATAATTTCAGTCATTTGGATAATCTCTATTTTTTTCGCTACCAGTTCAGCTGAACATTAACATTTCATTGCATTTATTTGTTTCCCCTGTCCCTGACCCTTACCACATACTGTAGTTTTCCGTCTAACCATTATAACTAATTAGTTAGATTCAAACATGGCCTTGTCCCAAATGCTTTCCCCAAGAGGGACATGGACTTTGATTTCCCATCACATGAGTTCTTATAAACCCCTCATAGGCAGGTTTGCTGAGGAAAAATAACATAATTTGCCCTTGGTTGTTCACAGGCAGCATCTCTTGAGGAAACCTTCAGCCCAGACCTGGAATTTCCTCTGAGTCTCCCAATGTCTGATGCTGAAGAGACTCCGGCGGAGCATCCGTCTGAAGCCCAGCCCGGCCCAGACCACTCCAGCACCTTCATCTCCTGCGACCACAACTACACGGTGGAGGACACGGTGCAGCAGAAGAGACGCATCGGGACGCTGCAGGAACAGCTGGAGAAGCTGCGCAAGAGACTGAAGACGGTGCAGCAGAAGTGCAGGAGGCAGGAGAGACAGCTGGAGCGCTTCAGAGCCATGAGACAGGTCCAGAAGCCCAGCAAGGACACGCCACTGAGAGAAGGTTACGTCATCCTGCCCAAAGAGATCTACGACGTCCTGATAGGAATAGAGACCATCGGAGCGCTGTGAGGGATGTCGAGCGAGAGAGAGTCACTGTTCTAAAGGGGTTTGACTTCTTCTGTCTGTCATGACCTGTGTTCTGTATGTGTGAACGTGTTCTCTGTGACTGAAGGAGGTTCTGATCACAGATCTTTGTGGAACCGAATGTTCTTTCAGGAGAAGATCGTCCTCTTCAGAACAGAAGTAACTCCACATGCAGCAACTGCGTGAGAGGATTCAGGTGTAGAATACAGAGAAACTGAACTCTTTAGCTCTTGTGAAGATGGTTTGATGCCATGAGACTCGACCGACGCCGTGACAAACGCTTCAGTGGATCAGGTTTTCATCATCTACAGATCTGTTGACATGTTTGTTCTGTTATTAATACTTTTTCTCATTTAAACCTCTAGAGTTTATACTGACTAGTTTGTTTTGATTTGATTAATGTAAGATGACCAAACTGGACTTCACTAAACACATCTTCAGCAGCCATAGAGTCTCATATCAAAGGGCTTTCAGCTGTTTGTTGTTGCTTTCTCACCTTTGCTTGTTCATTTATTATTTACAAAAAACTTTAATAATTGAGGAATCAATTTAAGCCATATAAGGGTAAAAGTATATTTTTGCTGGGAAAACTCCTTGTTGCCTTACAGTCACAGCGCAATTGTTCATGTGTTTGACTTTCAATACAAGGCTCTCGTTCTTGAGCTGAGTTTGTGCTCGAGTGTTTTTGAATGAGTTTAGTGTTTATTACAGACACACACTTAATGGAAGGTTTATTGTAAATATGACTAGTATCTAGTCAAGATACTGTAAAACCTGATGATTGCTATTTTAAATGAGTCTAACCCTTAAGATTACTGTTATAAACATGAGCCGTGTCCAAAGGGTAAAGGTGTTGCTACAGTTACAGTAATATTTTCAGTATTTCCCAAAAGTCTGGTTTCAAGTATAATTAGTTTGAGGTAATGGTGCTTCAAATAACATTTAAGTTTGTGTATAGTGCTTTTCACAATACTAATTGTTGCAAAGCAGCTCTACAGAAAATTTAGTTTCTACAATATTTAGTAGAAGCTCCTCAGTGGTGACTCAGTTTATGTGCTTATGACAGGAATGTATTTTTAAAAAATCAATTAAAGATGTAATCAAACCGATGAACATTATTAACAGCAATTATTATATGATGCAGTCACACTTGTAGCAATTATTGTTAGTTCTGTTGTTGATTCAGGGTCAGCATCATCTGAGGTCCTCTGAGGGTCAGCATCATCTCTTCTCAGGTGTTCTGGATCCAGACTGGAGCTTGTGTAAATCCTAGTTACCACGGGATGAAGATCCAGCAGAAACAGAGAAACACATAGAGACATCATTAGCATAGCTGCTGATCCAACAAAGTACAATTAGTTTAACCCAAGCTAATGAATAAAAATGCACATTTGATCAGATGCAACTACACTCACAATTTAAGAGATACATTATTCGAATGCTTGGCGAAAGAGATGTCCAGCGTTTTGTGACCTTAGGGAGCGTGATGGGTTGTAGCGTGGTAGAAGGCTAGTTAGGTACGCAGGAGCTAAACCATTTAGGGCCTTATAGGTAAGTAATGATAATTTGTAACTGATACAGAACTTAATAGGTAGCCAGTGCAGAGACTGTAAAATTGGGGTAATATGATCATATTTTCTTGACCTGGTAAAGACTCTAGCTGCTGTATTTTGGACGACCTGTAGCTTATTGAAGAAGCAAACCATTTTTGACTGTAGAGGAAGTAACAGTACATCCGTCTAATTGCAAACTGTAGTCTACCAGATTCTGTGTACTGTTTTTTTTTTTTTTGGTCCAATAATTGAAAACATAAATGTGTGGTCATATATGATTAAATAATATGCTAACAATTTACCAATCTGTCACAAAATGTACATCCACTATCAGATGATAAGAGCAGTCTCAGTACTAGTCAATAGTTTCTGGTATCATATCAAGTTTTTTCTGAGCTACCGGACCCCCCCACCCCCATCTGAGGGTTGTCCCCCCCCTAAAATATGATTTAAATGTGTATTGTAAATAATATAATGATATCTAGTTAAACTAATTGTGTTAGTACAAAAATACAAATGCAAACTGAGCAACAACAAATAATGTTTTAAACATCTCGAGTTCCCTCTGCTTTGCCTCACAGTGCTTTGGTTCACTGCCTGCTCCCCTTTTACCTCACCACCACCGACACACACACACACACACACACACACACACACAGAGTCCGGTGCGAGAAAACAACGTGTTTCAACAGTTGTGGAACTCCATAAGTCTAGCTTACTTTATTCACATTAAACATCGGATGACGTGATTATTTTCTCTTTAATATAGATGATGCGGAGTCATTAATAAGTCGTGTCCAAAAAATATTATTGTATACCAATTTACTTTTGTCACCGATGTAGTGTGTGCTGTTTGCGATTATAACAGGCGTTTACCTTGTTTAATAACGTCTAACACACCCATGGTGTACGCATATACAAGTCTTGTTCGTTAGATTAGACTAGTGCGGGTGCGCATTTAGATTTTCCCGCGTTCACTATGATTTAGTCGGTTTTCAGTGGCGGCTCCTCGGGTGAAGCACAGTTCCCCCAAATTTTGAGGTGAAAACGAGGAAGATTTAATGTTAATACAATTCACTATTCATTTCAGTTCATGTCTCCGAATGTATATATTTTCGTTTGAAATTTCACAGTTGTAAAACCGTTACATAAAAGCTCCGCTTTTATCTCGCGAATGTGCCGAATCTGCTGATGTAATTACAACCGCTAAGTGAAAGAGAAGGGGAGGGGGAGGCCAGGGGAACCAATCAGCATCGAGTGTTCACTTTCAGCGCTGAGAAGTGCTGAGAAAAGTAACATCATAGAGGAGGCTAGCCTCCCTTCTGCTATATCAACCAACCACCATGGAGACATAAATTAGTTGGTTAAATATTAGTTTGAACCTGTTTGTATACAGTCCATGGTTTGAACGTCTCCCGGAGCGGCTGGGCTGATAATTTACCAAGTATTTATAATGAGTAGCGATATTGAATATATTTTCTTTACGGTTTATGACTAAAAGCTGCCAAAAAGCCATTTTAAATAATAATAATAACAAATGGCAGGGATCCCCAGACCAATACAATTAGTTTGCCTCCTCTATTTTAAAATTCACGAGCCGCCACTGGTCGGTTTATTTCATTTAATATAGTTAATATAATATAACATCACACTAAGAGTGCAGTTGTTCTCCAGCTATTAGCATAACAAATTTTGATTAAAAAAATAAAATAAAAATCGAATAAACAAGAAGTTAATATTAAGAGCATTTTTTAGGAACCATATTGCCTGTTTTAGCTCTATTTCACCAACAAAAAAGTTGAAAACTTTTCCCGTCTTTCACGTCTATACTGATCTCACTATACAGTTGTGTGAGGGTGTATGTCTAAGAGTGTGTATGCCTTCATTTTGCTAGGCATGGCAAATTATTTTATATATGCATATTTTAAATATAACTGTGAAGCAACAACATTGCTATTTAATTTGCTATATAAATAAATAAAAGTTTTCCATTTGTATTTTGGTGGCTTGATTGTGCAAACAACTTCAAAAACATTGCAAAAAAAAAAAAAAATGTTTTGAAGAATGTTTTCGTCAATTTAGTCAGCTTTTTCATTTAACCAAAAAGAAACTTTGAGAAGAAGGGTAATGGAACGGTCTCCATGCAATAACAATGCTTTCCTCTCTGTAGTCTGTACACATATCCTTAAGTACAATTTTGCCTGTTTTACTGGTGTCCCCTTCAAAAATTGCTCACGAGAAATGCTATGTTTATTGCCCCCCCCCCCCCCCCCCCAACATTTACATGAGATTTTCGCCCCTGCTATTGGATTTGTTGAGGAGTTGAAACAGGTCAGAAAAATTATTTCTAAAGCAGTCTTTTGGTAGAAATGATGGTTCTACCATATTTGTAACAAGGAGTTAAGTTGAGTTCACTGCAGTCACCCGGATCCAGTACGTATCCAGACCAGATGGTGGATCAGCACCTAGAAAGGACCTCTACATCCCTGAAAGACAGCGGAGACCAGGGGCCTGTATCAAGATGGAAGCTAAACAAATTCAGAGTTACAGGATTGGTTTTGAGTTGACAAAACCAAACCTCTCCAGTCTGGCTCTGTTGGTACCATGTTGCTGTTCATCAACTTTGTCAACTGAGGCTTTGATCCTGAGTTTGTGGAGCGTGTGCACATGAATGTGTGACATCACTGGCGAGCAGCCAATCACTAGCCTTGCAACACAAATCAAGTTTGATCTACTTCTCGCAAGAGACCAAATGAGATTCAGAACTAAAGGTTAAAGGTTTTGCTAAAGGGTTAACAGATTGAAGAATGACAAATTTAAACGTCATATGAAAAATGAAAGAGGGCAAATAATCTTGCTCTATCAGTGCAGTGACAAGTGAAACTTGTTAACTTAGTTTATACATTTGAAAATATTATAGTGATAGAGACCCGAACAAGTAGGGTCAGATTTTTTTTTTTTTAAATAGTGCAATCTATTGATACTACAGCTTATTTATATTACATGATCTATATACATTCACATGTGAAAGTGAAAGTGAAGTGACATTCAGCCAAGTATAGTGACCCATACTCAGAATTTGTGCTCTGCATTTAACCCATCTGAAATGCACACACACAGAGCAGTGAACACACACACACACACTGTGAGCACACACCCGGAGCAGTGTTCATCATTTATGCTGCGGCGCCCGGGGAGCAGTTGGGGGTTCGATGCCTTGCTCAAGGACACCTAAGTCGTGGTATTGAAGGTGGAGAGAGAACTGTTCATGCACTCCCCCCACCCACAATTCCATCCGGCCCGAGACTAGAACCCACAACCCTTCGATTGGGAGTCCAACCCTCTAACCATTAGGCCACGACTTCCCCAATTTATTTACAATGCACAATTTACAATAACTTAAACTAAAATAGCTTGTGTGTAATAGATAAATAATAATAATTATATGAGTCATAATTATGATAGAAATCATAAAATGACTGTAATTATAATTAAAGCCAGACTTTTAAATTGTATTATTTATTTATAACATTAGTGACCTTTAATTTGGAGCAAGATAAACTGGAGTGTCTTTGTGTCAGACATGTGTCACTTCTCTCACATCTGATTGGTCCAGCTTCAGTCTGAGATCTATAACCCAGAACATAACCCTAACCCTGGAGCAGGTCTGTGGAGTGTGAGTGACTATGACAGTGAACGCTGCTAAAATCCAAGCCACTTACATGGCACCTAACACCCAGGATTGGTGCAAACTAACCTGAAATTTACCTGACTAGCCAGCTAATCCAGCTTCATGATACTAGATGACTAGAGCCCCATGAACAAAAACTCATCCTGGGGCCTGTATCATGGACAGCACTTCCCCCTTGTTGCTTTAAGACCCGTTTATGGTGTGTTTTAGCCGGTTTTTCGCATGGAAGGGTCTATAGAAATCTGGCACCCTATTGAACGAAGTTAACCTGAGAGAGCGTCCCGTTCACAGACACCAGAATGAACGAGTTGACAGTAACGTTCATCAGGCATTAATACAGCACGTTCAGTTCACGTTCGCCCAAAATATGAACGAGTTCATGAACTATCCTTCAATGAACGCGTTCAGGCACAACACTGCATGTAAGTGGTACCACCGGGACAAGACCACAGGAAACTTCTGCCAATCTGACTTGGCTGCTGCCTGGAATTGAACCACATCATCCTGGTTTAACCAAACTTTAATTTATGATGATAAAGGCAAGTGCTCCTGTAGCTCAGGTGATAGAGCATTGCGTTAGGTTGTGGGTTTGGTTCCCAGGGAACACATGTTAGATTAAAATGTTAGTCTGAATGCACTGTCGCTTTGGATAAAAGTGTCTGCTAAATGCATAAGTGCAGTAAACCCACAACATATTGGCCACATAACATGTAACTACCCTAAAACTAATCCTGTAATATGACCTCTAGATGACATCGTTTATCGGTTATTCACTTGTTGTGGAGAGTATATATATATATATAGAGAGAGAGAGAGAGAGAGAGAGAGATTAAGAAAGCGTTCTTCAGGAAACGTGTGAAGAATGATCACAGAATGAGTCTCTGTGTGACCGATAGATGGCGCCACTGCTCGCTTAATTTGCAGCAGCAGTAAAACCACATGCATTTGAGTTTGTTAGAGCAGGACTCTCTCTCTCTCTCACACACACACACACACACACACACACACACACACACTCTCTCTCTCTCTCTCGAACACATTCGGAACAGCAGTCGCGGTAAGAGTATCTCACAAATGTATCGTATTATAGGCCATTCTCACTCGGTTGATGTTTGATGTTTCTTTAGCTCCGTTGTGTGTATTTTGTGTCCATGCTCCCTCAGACTCGCGGTGTTTTGGCTTTTGTTGTTTTGTGTAAATATAACTTTGTGATGTGTGAATTCAGTTAATTAGTTAAAGAAACTGAGTGAATCTGTAGACATGGTTTGTATGCAGCTTTTGCATTAGTCAGGTGAGTTTTGTTCTTTAGGGTTAGTGTTAATTAACTGATAACTAGAGGAAGGAGTTCAGAACTAGAGATGAGATGAGTTTTAGGGTTTGTTTTGAACACATCAGCTGAAGTAAGACTGAAGGAGGACACTGCACTCTTATATCACAGAAGACAGACTAATAGATGAGATGAGAAGAGCTTGTGTCCTGGTCGAGACCTTAGATGAGGAATAGAGCACAGCACCATCTCTGACGGATGAAGCAGCATTTCTCACCTGGGGACACGACTAAAGAAAGATCTCTGGCAGACAGAAGGGGGAATCAGTACTAAATGCATGGTTAGTGTGACTACAGTGGGTTAATTATTGGCTGTCAACTACTGAAAATGAACAGTTAGAAACTAAACACTCATACCATAATGACAGTATAAAGTAAAAATGTTTAGCCTGTGTACTGTGTAAGATATGTGTATTGTTTTGTGTATGCAATCAAACATAGTAATAATAACTAATAATCAGTCTGCTCTCTGCTTGACTTGTGTATGATGTGTGACGTGTGTATGATCCTGCTCACACATGTCTCTTCATCAATCACTTTCAGACCTTTTCTGCTCTTTTTTCCCCCCTAGAAAACATATTTTTACATATTTTTAACTATTTATGAAACGGATCTGATGAAACACACCTTGAATGCATTGCATTACAGATTGAGATTGATTATTAAGATTCAGCATTTAACATCAGATAGATCATGTTATTTCTTCTGCACAGTGACTCAGAGCACAAGAATGTGTGGTTAGTTATCTGCCCTGTTTGAAACTAGGGCAGGTAATGAGAGTTAAACATTGACTGGCTAAACTCACTCCTAACACAGAAAACAGGAAAAGTCTAATCCAGTACAACCAGAGGTGTATTTGAAAAGTCTTAAAATGCTTCACGTCACACCTCATGACATCTGGCTGTGTCGTTTGGTGTGGATCTCTTGTTTTAGATGGTGTTTAATGTGTGGAGCAGCAGAAGCTGGAGAATCTTTTCAGGATGAGGTCATTACATGACTTTTGGCCTCGAGCGAAACAGATGCAGTCGATTCATGATTTATGCACTGCAGGATTATTTAGGATTTCTAGGATTATTTCTGCAGTACCAGTGCGAGTCAATATATTGTACTTTCTTTCACGTGTATGGGAATAATGTAGTGATCAAAACAAAATAAAACTTTCTAATATTTGAGCTTTGTTTCTAATATCACAGCTCTGCTCACTTTGGGATGTTTTCTACACACTACTGAGGGAGGAACATCTCAGTATACACTATAATGCTATCAAAACACTCTTCCTTTTACTCATATTTGTCTACAGAGTTTATTTGAAGCTTTTAAGCAGAAGTGTCTTTAGATCGGTAGGTGTTTAAGATCACGAGAAACATCTAATTCAGTCAAGTGTGGCCAAATGTCTGTCTGAGTGTGATTGTTAGTCTAAACAATTGTTGTTCTCATATTTAGGTCACTCCATGTCAAATCAACAAATTTCAGAAACTAAGCAACATTTGGTTTTGGACCACTGAAAAAGGGTAATATTGAGCAGTCTGGACACAGAGCTGCATTGAGATGCTCATATCTCTGGGACTGAATGATAAAGGAGTTCAGAAGGAAAAGATTATGAAGAACTAGAATTTTAAATTATATTGCAATATGTTTTAATTCTATCCATATCTCTTGAGTTATAGGCATGCAGACTTTGGGAAAAATTATATTTATGGTATGTTCATTGCAGTTGTTTTGACAGGATACATTTCTATCCATATCTCTGGAACTGAACCATACAGGGCCTTAAAAATGAAAAAGCCAAAAGGAAAGTTTGCTGAGATCCAATATCTAAAAGGCATTAAGATGTCTTTAATACGTCTTGAGTTACAGGCATGCAGATTTTGGCAAAATAACACAAAAACTGCCTTATAATAATGCTACAAAGATCAACAGATGTACTGATCTCTGAGTGAAGATAACATTATGATGCTGCCATCTTTCTAAAGTCATTTTTACACGGCTCTGAATCACAGCAGAATATTCACAGTAAATATTCATCCATGTCATTTAATATCTTGGTTTCCGTCACTATATTTATCTTTCTTTAGAAAAAATATGAGCAAAATCAAAAATGAGAAATTTGTCTAGTTTGACTCTGTTTGAGCGCGATGAGCTTTCAGCTGATGTTGTGAGAGGATGAGTCCATCAGCGTGTGCGGACAGGTTCTGAACTCCAGCTGTTTGTTTTTCAGGAGAGCGTGTCATAACACCTCAGACTCTCAGTGCTGTATTCACTCGCCGCTGACTGAAGGTCCTCCACTCATTCTGTCACTAGACATCATGTCCATCGCACTCAAACAAGTGTTTAACAAAGACAAGACATTCCGGCCCAAGCGTAAGTTCGATCCGGGCACGCAGCGCTTCGATCTGCACAAGCGTGCGCAGGCATCACTAAACTCAGGCGTAGATCTGAGAGCAGCGGTCCAGCTGCCGCACGGCGAGGATCTGAACGACTGGGTGGCTGTGCACGTGGTGGACTTCTTCAACCGCATCAACCTCATCTACGGCACGGTGTGTGAGTTCTGCACGGAGAAGAGCTGTCCGGTGATGTCCGGCGGCCCGAGATACGAGTACCGATGGCAGGACGAGCTCAAGTACAAGAAGCCCACGCCGCTGCCCGCTCCACAGTACATGAACCTGCTGATGGACTGGATCGAGATGCAGATCAATAACGAGGACATCTTCCCCACCAGCATCGGTGAGTGTTTCATCTTCCATCAGCATCTCTGGAATATTAGAAATTTAGTTTTTGACTATATTGGTTATGAATATTATTGTTGCTGAAATTGCAATGTTTAATTGAAGTCAAGCCACCTTTATAGCGCTTTATACAGTACAGATTGTGTTAAAGCAGGTTTACAGTATTAAACAAAAATATAGTGTGCTAATAATGCAAGAGGACCTTAGAAAACAGTCAGTTTTCCAGCTTTAATCAGTTAGCGACCCCGGGCTGGACATGTACACGGTGAAAGCCGATCCGCCGAGCAAAGTGGATGTATTTCCTCAGCTCCATGCAGGATGAAGGGGATCTCGTCCTCTTTTAAAAGGCCAAACAAATCAGTTTCACTTTCACAGTGAAACACACAGCGTCTATACGACAACAACAATACTACAACGAGAATAAAAGGTACACCGTTTTCTGTGCGTGAACATCTGGGCGGCATAATGTAAATCTTCCCACATAGTGACGTGGAGATGTGTGGACGAGTCTTAACTTTTATAAAGAATATATTTTTGGATTTGAAAGGGGTCTTCAGCTGTAGTTCTAGGGAGTCTCTCATGAAAACAGATTTTAAAAGAGTTGCATTTGTAGGAATAAACTTTATATTTCCTAAGTTTTATGAAGCCGTTGTTGTATGAATGTGTGCTGCACGTCGGTTCTCTTCTGGAGCATGTCTACACTTCACTCCTGACTCAGAGAAACCCATCGTTTTGTAGTTTTCTGCCTGGTGATGGATTTGTTAAATTTCGATGCGTCTTGGGCTGTTAAGTGTAATGATCCCTGTTTTTTTGGGCCATTAATCTTCAAATCCTCAGGCGTCGGGATGGTTGCAGACATGCTGGTGCTGCTAAACGCCTCACAGATCCTTATTTCAACAGATTTTTCGCTTTGATTTGTATGAGACAAGTTGTGTGAGTTGTTGGAATTAGTTCATTCATTTCCATTTCAATGAAGTTTTCCATTGGCTTTCTTTGGACATAGAGTCCCTGTCTGGTGTAATCCTCCGTGTGATCATATGCACAGAAAACATTGTCGTGTCGTTCCTGTGGGTCATTCATCACTGAGGGCAGAAGGAGCACAATCACAAACATGCTGTCAATAATTCAAGGCCATCAGACGCTCTGAGGACACATCAGCTGTAACCGAACCCTGATGTGATCCACAGCGGCCTGAGAAACTGAAACACAGCACTCTTCACTCTTCAGCACAGTTTGTGCTTTACTGACAGATATTGTACATTCATGTGGCTAAAACAATTATACAGATACAAATTAAAAAATGTAAATCAATATCTTTTAATGGAAAAAAGAGAACAAAATACACAGAGGTGGGTAGAGTACCCAAAAACTGTACTCAAGTCACCTTTATTTATATAGCGCTTTAAACAAAATACATTGCGTCAAAGCAACTGAACAACATTCATTAGGAAAACAGTGTGTCAATAATGCAAAATGATAGTTAAAGGCAGTTCATCATTGAATTCAGTGATGTCATCTCTGTTCAGTTTAAATAGTGTCTGTGCAATTATTTGCAATCAAGTCAATGATATCGCTGTAGATGAAGTGACCCCAACTAAGCAAGCCAGAGGCGACAGCGGCAAGGAACCGAAACTCCATCGGTGACAGAATGGAGAAAAAACCTTGGGAGAAACCAGGCTCAGTTGGGGGGTCAGTTCTCCTCTGACCAGACGAAACCAGTAGTTCAATTCCAGACTGCAGCAAAGACAGATTGTGCAGAAGAATCATCTGTTTCCTGTGGTCTTGTCCTGGTGCTCCTCTGAGACAAGGTCTTTACAGGGGATCTGTATCTGGGCTCTAGTTGTCCTGGTCTCCGCTGTCTTTCAGGGCAGTAGAGGTCCTTTCTAGGTGCTGATCCACCATCTGGTCTGGATACGTAGTCAAGTAAAAGTAAAAGTACTAGTCTTGAATAGTTACTTGAGTAAGAGTAAAAGAGTATCGGATAAAAAATCTACTCAAATAGTTAGTTACTAGTTACTTTGGGTCATATATACTGAGCCTTTTTTTTTTTTTTTTTAGATATATAGATAAAATGTATGTAATGTATGTGTGTGTTTATAAATGTATATATTTCATCAGCCTTTACTCCAATTTATGTAATTTATTATAAAACCCTGTCTGTTTATTTAAGTAACAGATATAGGTGTCATGCCATAACATATTTTTAATACGACTGACTTGTGAAATGTGAATTTAACATTGAAAGTTAATGTGATTTAAAAATTGCTAGCCCTACCAATAACATTTACATTATTAAAGATCATTTTCACTGACAGTCTAGAGTTCAATATTGAACTCTCAGAAACTCCCATTAAAATCACTGAAACTGTTAACACTGTGAAATCAATATCTTAATTATAGATTCGTACACACATCTGCACTTTGTTGTTTCTGACGAGAGAATTCTCCAGAAAGCGGTCTCTAATCAGTGAGCGAGTGAAGGAAGCACCGGGATTTTAGCGATGACTCATCTGAACTCCTCTGATTGGCCATTGCATTCATAAGCTCAACAGAACCGTCTGTGATTGGTTATGATGCGCAGCGCTGTAAAAACACGTCTATCTCTGGCTCAGCACCAGCAAGCGATCACAGATCTGAATTTAGCAGCTGATGATATGACTTGCTGAACGTACTCGCACCGGTGTGATTGTATTAAAATTAATAAAATCTTAATCGGCTATTTTTTGTCTTTTGGAAGCTGCATTCAACTTGACTCCCCTCTGTTATAAGCCACACACGTACAACAAACTAATGTCACAGTGGTATCCTGTACTGTAATGGAATGTAGCCCAAGTTATCAAACTGATTCATGAACCAATTCACTCGCTTGCCAATTGGTTTCATCAAGCCTTTGAACAGAATTGACTCAAAAGAATGAATCATTCGCGAATGGGCATCGCTCATTGCACAGAGAAGAGTAGCCGTCGCGTTTGGAATAAACTGAAGCATTTATAACATTTATTGCATTAAGATAAAGTAACGAGAGGAGCGTGGCCCACAGTAACGAAGTAAAAGTACAGATTTTCCCCAAAAAATTACTCAAGTAAGAGTGTAAAGTACCAATCTTTAAATATACTCCAAAATGTATTAGTTACCCCAAAATATTACTCAAGCAAATGTAACGAAGTAAATGTAACTCGTTACTACCCACCTCTGCAAATACAGTCTATAATTGAAAGTAAAATCCATAATGTTAAATGAAGATAAAGTTGCACACAAAAGAAATGCTGCTCTTGTGTTCACATCATTAGAACTGCATTAAGATCCACTTGCAGAAGCTGATTTGTTGTGTTCCTGTGGATCTGGAGGATATTTTTCAAATGTGTTTAGGATCTGATGTTTAGACCTGCAATGTAGTGCAGTATACTATACTGAGTGAGTTATCGGTTTAGCTCCTAAGGGTTTTTGTACATGCAGTTTTATATAAAACTGCATGTACAAAAACCCTTAGGAGCTAAACTGAAATTGTGGTTTTTGTGTTGTACTAATGTTTCACAGTAAAGCCGTGAATCTCTGTTATTGGGGTTTCCATGTTTCTGATTGGTCAGCATTCTAAGGCACTTGCAAATTGCTCAGAAATTCTTGATCAAACCATTTTTGACAGATTTTTTGGTTTCCAGTTTTGATGGTTTAGCTGTTCTTTCATTGCTAGATTGAGCCCTACTTTAGTGTGATCTAAGAGAGTATCCAAAAAGTTTTCTAACTTCATCTGTAATGTTTGGCTGGTATTGTTTCCTCTGATGCTGGAATACTTGTGTGACATGCATTAAAAGTCTGTTTGTGATGTGAGCTCAAGCCAAATCCGATACAGGCCAGTGCTGGCTCTACTTTGAAAGGCATTGTTTTTGTGCAGGTGTAATAATTTTGGTGAGTGGTAGGATTGGGAACGTCTCTTCTAATAGAGAGAAGTGTCAGGAAATGTCTCTCAGTTTGAGGTAGAGGAAGGAAAAGGAAGATCCTGTCCATCACTTTTGACTTCCTGTGTCATCCTGTGCCAAACAATGGGTTGAAAGAAAATCGTGTCTAATAGAAACCGGACATGTTCATAATTAGCACTTATGTCTAGAATTATCAGCACGATGAATCTACTCAGGGTCTGTCAGTCCGCTTCAGAACGTGAAGATTCATCAAGCTGCAGCATATAAATGTTCACAGTACTTTGTTTTTCAGGCTGTATTATGAGCGGATTAGGAGTGCTGATGACCTACAGTAACTAACTCACTCTCCCCAACAGATCACATGACCGAGAGCCTAAACCGGTCAGCAGCTCGGCTTATCCTGTGCTGACTGGGCTTTCTAAAAGGGGTTATAAACATATCTGCATGCTGTGGATAATTGAATTACACACTATATAACAGCAATGTGTCACGCCATCATCCGTACAAATACTGTACAGTAGCTTTAACCTGACTAATACCGTGCTCAATAAGTCATTCTGAGTCTTTTGGTTGTGGCTATTAGGTGAAATTAGCTGTTTACAGCTGAAGGAATCATGGGAACTCAGAGGTTCGGAGGAAAATGGGCCTGAAAGCTTGATGAAGTAGGGTTTCGCTGTTCTTCAGAGCACTGAACATCTTCCTCTGCTCCTGTGATCCAGAGTAAAGTGAGTCTGAAGTCTGATTAAATCACAAGAGCTGCTGATCTGTGATCTGAACGCTGCTCCACAGAAAACAAGGAGCGTTTCATTCGGCCCTGAGCAGAACAAAATGAGCTTTTGTTCGGAAACAAAGTCACTAATTCAGTGTCACAAACACTCAAACTCATGTACGCTTGCACAACAGCCCCATATACAATCTTTCCACCAATACACAAGCATTATTTTGCATAAGAATAACTGAATGATGATTTCTTTGTACTTAAAATATGATGCAAATGCAAGATTCCTGCTGTTTTCCTTGAACCCATTCAGACCCTGGTCCATCATACTGTAATACAGTAAGCATCGTCAGCAGATCATCCACAAAGGGCTTTTTCATTTATGTTCATCTTTTCAGGTCAGCTGCTGTAGAGAAGGACACTTCCTGTAGGTGTTCAGGTGATTTCCTGTTTTTACAGAGTTTGTGATTTTCATATTAAACAGTCAGTTGTGCTGTACTAATCTGTCATTTGAACAACAAAGCATTAGTCGCAGAGCTGCTTTGTTTAGAGTGGATCCATGAGCGCCTCCTGCTGTTAGAGAGTGAATCTGCATCTCATTCAGAGCTTCTGCTGTCATGTTGCATGTATGCAGCATGTTTGATTGGATTGTGATTAAAATACAGTGGTTTTCTCTTTGGGAAAGTTGTAGCATAATTAGAGAGTTTGACTCCTAACCCTAGGGTTGTGGGTATGAGTCCCGGGCTGGCGACACCACGACTGAGGAGTCCTTGAGCAAGACACCGAACCCCCCCACTGCTCTGTGTGAGTGAGTGTGTGTGTGTGTGCGCACTGCTGTGTGTGAGCGCTTTGGATGGGTTACATGCAGAGCACGAATTCTGAGTATGGGTCACCATACTTGGATGTATGTGAGGTGAAGTGAAGTTACATTCAGCCAAGTATAGTGACCCATACTCAGAATTTGTGCTCTGCATTTAACCCATCCGAAATGCACACATACAGAGCAGTGAACACACACACACACACTGTGAACACACACCCGGAGCAGTGGGCAGCCATTTATGCTGCGGCGCCCGGGGAGCAGTTGGGGGTTCGATGCCTTGCTCAAGGGCTCCTAAGTCGTGGTATTGAAGGTGGAGAGAGAACTGTACATGCACTCCCCCCACCCACAATTCCATCCGGCCCGAGACTAGAACCCACAACCCTTCGATTGGGAGTCCAACCCTCTAACCATTAGGCCACGACTTCCCAAATTCACTTTCACTTTAATTTTGAATGGAAAGAGCACAGGCAAAGCCTTTGTTTATATGAAGATATTTTTGTTTTATTTATTTGATTTGGGGTTTATTTTAAAATGTGTGCACGTGTGTATAATTCTGAGGGTCATAATGAAGTCGCTGTATGTGATTGTTGTCACTATCAGTGAGATTCCTGTGGAACAGGAGTTGTGTTCAACACCGTGACCAGATGGTGGATCAGCACCTAGAAAGGACCTCTACTGCCCTGAAAGACAGCGGAGACCAGGACAACTAGAGCCCAGATACAGATCCCCTGTAAAGACCTTGTCTCAGAGGAGCACCAGGACAAGACCACAGGAAACAGATGATTCTTCTGCACAATCTAACTTTGCTGCAGCCTGGAATTGAACTACTGGTTTCGTCTGGTCAGAGGAGAACTGGCCCCCAACTGAGCCTGGTTTCTCCCAAGGTTTTTTTCTCCATTCTGTCACCGATGGAGTTTGGTTTCTTTGGCTTGATTAGTTGGGGACACTTGGCTGATTGCACAGACACTATTGAAGAAAGCTGAACTGGATGATGACATCACTGAACTGACTTTAGCTGGAAAATGATTCTGTTATTGTCCCCTTGCCGTATTAACAAGCTATTTTCCTGTTTAACAATGTAAAGCTGTTTGACACAACCAGTATTGTAAAAAGTGCTATTTACATAAAGGTAACGTGACTTGTGAAGGTTCAGATGATGTTTGTATTTAATTTCTGTAATTGTTGAACTAGTCCTCTGCTTATGAGAGTGTCTGCTCCACATCTTCATCCTTTCACTTCCTCTCTGTTTTCTACATTCTTCCTTTTTTTGTTTTTATCTTTTAGGAATTCCCTTCCCAAAGAACTTCATCCAGATCTGTAAGAAGATCCTGTGTCGTCTTTTCCGTGTGTTTGTGCACGTCTACATCCATCATTTCGACCGGATCCTTCTGATGGGAGCTGAAGCGCATGTTAACACCTGCTACAAACACTTCTACTACTTCTGCACTGAACTCAACCTGATCGACCGCAAAGAGCTGGAGCCGCTGGTGAGAACAGCACGAGACCTTGGCATAGATATAATAAAGCATCATTTTATTTCCTTCTGAAACCCTCTTCGTTTAGAAATGGACCTTCTGCAATAGATTCAGCTGGATAAAACCTTCCTGAATTCATTAATAATTGCTGATGAGAGAAAGCACCTTATCTCATGGTTATTTTATTGTTGTATTATTGATCTCATTCTGAAGCTGTATGACTTTCTTTCTTCTGTGAAATGCTACGTGATGTTTTCACAGAAACTGACAGTGGCTGGTTGCATTAACTGCTAGACTAGTCTTTAAAGTTATAGACACTTAATTCGTTTTTTCCTACAAGACTGGTCATACATAAAAATATAGATATATCTGAATCTGAATCTTTGATTCTGAAAAGTTCTTGTGTAATGTGGTGACCGCAGTACAGGAGCAGACAGAAGAGACTCGCTCTAATCCAGGCTTTCTGAAGTCATGTGTTGAGAAACAGACCCAGACTCTGGTGGCCATGCACTGAACATCTTTCTGTGAAGTCTTGTGGACTGATTTCTGTGTTCTGCAGATGAGAGAAAGTCATAGATTTGTAATCAATGATGACAGAATGAATAATTAATCCTTCAGTATTCATATCAGTGCAGTGATGTGTGTGAGTGTGTGTTTGTGATATTGCACTAATGTATTTTTCTCTCTGGGATATTTCAGAAAGAAATGACCTCTAGAATGTGTTTGTGAGTGCCGGCGTCTGGACCGTTTCTAAACACTCACACCTGAGAGGCTTTTCTCAGGAGCTTTAATCCTTGAACTGGACGTTGCCGTGGAAATAAGGTCATCACCGTGGTGATTCCAGAGCCTGGTGACATCATCACTGAGCCAGACTGACCTGTAAGGATGAGGCTGAGAGACTGACAGTGAGCTCTGATGCAGCGCCATCTAGTGGTGAGGCGTGTTACTCACACTGTGCTAACAGAGCACTCAGAGGACAGCTGTCTCATTCAGACATCTGTTCAAATACACAAATACCTTAATTTTAATGTTCAGCTCTGTGAGGTTTGGATGAACTGCTTCCATTCATCTCCAACTTGCTTTATTTCTGTTTGTGTTGCACTGAAATGAATTGTTAAGTTTTAGTCACTGGATCATTTGATGAAATGTCTTATTAATCTGATGCTCAGTTGAGCCTCGGACTGTAATTCTGTGAACTGGACGTCAGTATTCATCAGCCAATCACAGTGTGTTCATCTCCAGTTGAGGAGAATTGAAAAGGTCACACAGTATCTGTCAGATCTGTTCTGATTCTGTTCTCATTTCTCATTTGCATTCTGTTACTAAACTACTAATATAAATTAAGTTTAATAGGTTTTTTGTTGAGTTCCCACTTTAAAGCCCTCGTCCATCTTTTTATGTTTGAAACTTGACCCTGTAAATTTAATAAATAATGCAATAAAGATTTTTGATTGTATTTAACTGTATGGCTCCCGACATTTATGAGAACATTTCGGAAATATTTTATTGCAAAGTTTTTTTGTTTGTTTGTTTGTTTGTCACACCAGTCCTCCTCAGGTCCTTACACTGGTGTCCAGTTACATTTAGGATTGATTTTAAAGTTCTTTTACTCGTCTATAAGGCACTCAATGACCTAGGAACGAAATATATTTCAGATATGTTCACTGAATATAAACCTAACAGAGCACTCAGATCATTAGGATCAAGTCAGTTAGAAATACCAAGGGTTCACACAGAACAAGGGTAATCTGATTTTAGTTACTATGCTGCCGCAGTTGGAATCAGCTTCCAGAAGAGATCAGATGTGCTAAAACACTAGTCACATATAAATCTAGACTCAAAACCCATCTGTTTAGCTGTGCATTTATTGAATGAGCACTGTGCGATGTCCGAACTGATTGCACTATATTTACACTGTTTTTTTATAATAATTTTTTATGTAAAATCATTTTCTAACTGTATTAAATTCATTTTAAATAAATAGTTTTAAAATGGTTTGTTTTATTCTTGTTATTATTTTTCTTCATTATTATTGTACTTTCTTTTAATGTAAAGCACTTTGAATTACCATTGGGTACAAAATGTGCTATATAAAAAAAAAAAAAAAAAAAATGTGATTGTTAAAGTTGGCTCCTGCTGTTTGCAATACTTCTGTGTTTCCTTGCAATGATGTCGTTTTCTTCTCTGTAATCTGTACAGCAACAGAAAGTATCTCTAGCCGACCTGAAAAACCTTAACTTACGGTCTGTAAGCTCTTTATCAGTTGCACTTACCTTGATTATATGAAACCTGCTGGTCAGCGTAACAGAAGCTGGAGTTTCTTAAACGCTCATCTTAATTCCCAGAGATAGTGACTGCGCCGGATTAGACCCGAGTGGTTTGACGGGTGTTTCTTCTGTGTTTAATCTAAGATTTGTGAGCTGAGGCTGATATAAATGCCAGCGATTGCTTCTCTGCTTCTCAGTGCTGCGCTGGAGCTCCTGAGAAGACATTTGTGCTGTTCATTCTTCCATCATGACACAGACTCACTTAGATTTCACTGCTCAGGCAATCTTAATTATTAGTTGCATTGTTGTTCCTCTCAAGCCAGTTTCTCTGTCAGGTCTGTCTGCCTGAGCGTGAGCGACTGAGGGCTTCATCATGGATGAGAAACCGTCCTCGTCCGGCCCGCCGCTGTGTGTGCAGCTCTTCTCCACCGTGGCTCTGGTGTGTTTCAGTCTCTACTGCATCGTCAAAGGAGTTTCCTTCGGCCTCTTCAACTGGTGGTATGTCCTGGGAGCTGTCTGTCTGCTGGCCACCGGCTTCGCTGCCTTCCGCGTCTATGAGGTGTGTGTGATCATGGCACAGAGAGAGACGGCCGAGGGACAGCCGTGAGAGACCAGATGTTTGTCCTCATTAGGACGTCCAGCCAGATTCAAGACTGAATAACTAAATCAGCAGAAAAACTTGCACACGGTGACACTTGTGTTGTCCGGTGAAATGATTACACTATCATCAGAATGTTGTTTCTGTAAAGATGCTTTGAAACTGTATTGTGAAAAGTGCTATACAAATAAATGTGAAACTGATTTTAGCATGTCTTTAGTCTGCATACACATACTGTGACTGGAGATGATCAATAACAATGAGATAGAATGTGGATGAACAGTCTTTGTCTGCTGAAAATGATACCACATTAGAAGTGCAGTGTTTACATTATGTGTCATTTCATTAATAAAAGCAAACTTTCTTATATTCTAGATTCATTGAACACAATCGGAAATATTTCAAGAGGGTTTTTTTAATAATTCTGATGTTCATGACATACAGCTTCAGTAAAAAATCAGTTTCTCAAAAAATTTGAATATTTTCTCAAAGATCAATAAATAAAAAAACAAAAAAGATTTACACAATAGAAATGTTCAAGTTCTCCAAAGCAGGTTTAATTATGCATTTAATACTTGGTTGGGGCTCGTTTTGCACAAATTACTGCTTCAGTGCGGAGTGGCATGGAGGCGATCAGTCTGTGGCACTGCTGAGGTGTTTTTGTGCTTTGATAGCAGTCTTCAGCTCCACTGTATTGTTTGTCAGATGTTACTTCTCTTGCTCTTCACAATACCCCATAGATTCTCTGTGAGGTTCAGGTCAGGTGAGTTGGCTGGCCAGTCAAGTACAGTAATATCATGGTCAGCAAACCATTGGAAGTGATTTTGGCACTGTGGGCAGGTGCTAATTTGTGCTAAAATGTAGATGAGCATCTCCATAAAGCTTGTCAGCAGATGGAAGTAAAAACCAAAATATCCTACTAGATGGCTGCATTGACTATGGACTTGATAAAACACAATGGAGAAACACAAGCAGACGTCACAGCACCCTAAATCCTCACTGACTTCAGAAACATCACAATGGACTTAGGATTCTCTGCCTCTCCAGCCTTACTCCACGCTCCAGACTTTGATTTCCAAATGAAATGCTAAATGTTGGAGTCATTTCATTGTAATTTGTGTTTGTGACACTAGAGGGCATAGGAGTATTTTGTGAGTACGTACATTTAAGTCAACTTGAACTGCTGATGAGTAACAGGTGCGCAATGGAAGGTCAAACAAACTTTTTGATCCTTCTGTGCGTGATGTGATGAAGGTAGAGGAAATTGTGATTGTACCTCTTAACAGTTTGTTTGAATGAAAGTATTTGTTTATTAATGTAGAAACGAAGTTACGTTTAAGTTATATTTTTTCCTTTGTTTTATTTTGTTATTTGCAATGCCAGATGGACAATAAATGGATTGGCATATCCGACTTTTTTTGGACAATGAATTGATTAATTCAAGGTAAAGCATGCGTCAGAAACAGACTTCTAAATTCCATCTGCGTCCCTACAAGTTTAGTCAAAAAGTTTGACCGGAGGAGCCTAGGTGAGCTTTCACACCGAGATCGACGACTGAAGCGGATCAAATTGGACTACTATAAGAAAAGTCAGCTGATCTCAAGTCGAATGATGCTCATTCATGATCGTTTTGTTTGATGAATTAACTGTGGATTATTGCTTTGATTGACCGCGGACTTCAAAGGACTACAAACCCGCACACGTTAACAAAGAGGATTCAGCGAACACGAACGCCAAAGTTTGCAGCCTTCACCGTTTCGGGAACTGAGGTATGAAAAGCGCTTGTACTTGAACTTCATTTAAATGGCCATAAAAAAGTGCACACTAAACAAACAAACAAAATCCAATGCATTGATGGATTAAAAAAAGGGTGTTTGTGAAACCATAAACTGTTTCTTGAAATAATTATTTACCCATGTTTATGATGTCTGAGGTGATGTTTATGTCAAACATATGCAGTGAGTATTTAAAGGTTTAAAAATGGCAGATGAAAAGGAGTTTCATAGTTCTGAAATCGAGCATGATGAGGCTCAAACCCAGAATGCAGCGTGTGAAAATGTTGAATCTTCCATAAGAAAACGAGAGGTTAAGCTTACTCCTAAGGGGTTAATGGCAAAACAAGATATGTTACAAAAACAAAAAGTCCAAATTTGACAAAGCATCCCAATTGAAAAAAACTATACAAGGGTTTACGGGTAACAGAGAAAAAGAAAATGAGGTCAAAAGTATGTTTGAAAAGTTTACAACACAATGCAAAGAAGCACACGAGTCTCTGATTGTTTTATTGCCTGATGAAGAGAAAGACGGGCGTGAAACCTGGTTTAAAGCAAAAATGTTATGGGTTGCGGAATTCAGCACTGTGGTAAATAAATGGTTGGATAAGCTACAGGAGGAATGTGATCATGCTGCCTGTCAGCAGTCGCACTTCAAGCCACAAAAGTAGCCACCACAGTTCTGGCTCCAGCAAGTCCGATGCCTCTGTTCAACTTGCACACATTCAGCTTGAAGCAGAAAAGGCTGCTCTTGTCACTCAAGTCTTTAAAAGCAAAGCATGATATCGAGAAACAGTTGTAAATGTTACAGAAATGTAAGGAACAAATGGATATTGATGCAAAAATCACAGCCTCCAATGCAAAGCTATCTGTGCTTAAGACTTTTGAGCAGCGAGCAGACAGCATGTGTGGATGGAATGGACCACAGTGGATGGAATGGAATCCTATTCTATTGTTTCTTCATACAGAAATTGGGACAAAGCCAAGGAGTTGTGGGATTACAAATATAGAAAATGTTAAATCTAGGTTCCAATATAATAGTAGAATTTTTGGGGTAATAAAGGTTACATCCAAGAAGCTCAAATCAGGAAAATCAAGTGTCTGAGACATTAACTCTTTGTCTTTGTGTTCTTCCTTGAAGCTCAAGGCACAGCTGTGCCTTTTGTTTCTATGATAATGTGGATGTATCAGCGATACTGTCAGGCACCTCTGTATTTAAATGACACTGTTATGCTGACAAGATCAAAGATGGGAAGATGGCCAGTATCAGGCTGATCCCTGTACTGCATTTGCATGCTTTGTTTAGGTTTGTCACCACCTCTGTGTATCCCACCCAAGACCTCTTGATGACTGCAGCGCCACGCAGAGCGTTCTCAATAAAGAATCCTGCTGAAGATTACCCAAGAGTCTCCTGGTCTTCGTTTCTGAGTTCCCAACAGAGTACAATGCAAAGCAGCCAGATGTTACCTCACAACCCGCTTCATCTCATCATGTACAGCAACATGCATCTTCAAGACCTAGATCAACTGCTTCAGTAAATGGTGGAAGGTTTGGTTTCACACAGAATATGCTTCAAAAACATCAAGAAATAACAGAACTGCTAATACAGCAGCAAAAGTCTCAACACTTGTCACCATGTGAGATTCCAATGTTTGAAGGGGATACATTGCAATTCAGTTTGTTTACCAAAGCTTTTAAACATTGTCTGGAGGAAAAAAACTAATAACAAAGGTGACTGCTTGTACTTTGTTGAAAGGTATACAAGAGGGCGCCCAAGATGTATTGTTCGAAGCTATATGAATATGGCACCTGAAAGAGGTTATGATACAGCTAAAGCTATGCTTAAACAGCAGTTTGGGGAGGATTGTTTTGTTTCTACTGCATATATGGAAAAAGTGCTTGGATGGCCTATGATTAGGTACGAAGATATTGCAGCCCTTCAAGATTATGCACTCTTTTTACGTGGTTGTTGCAATGCAATGATAGATCTACAGTACATGCAAGAACTAGACATGTCAACAAATATGAGAGCAGTAATTTTAAAGCTTCTATTTAAACTCAGAGGAAAAATGGAGAACAACTGCTTGTGGTATCATGGAAAGACAGAAACGAAGAGCCAAATTTAGTGATGTTGTCAACTTCATTGAATACCAAGTTAAAATCATTTCAGATCCAATATTTGGGTCCATTCAAAATGTAGACATTAAATCGATTGGTAAACCCAAAGATGCCTACAAATGGAAATCACAATCCCAGTCAAAGTCTAAGTTGAAAGGGGACAGTTTTGCTACCAGTGTCACCAACCTGGACAAAACCCTTGTTTGTGAAATCAAAAAGGCAAATGCTGAACAGTCAATCAGCCGGTTCCCCTTACACAACAAAAATATATTTTTCAATATATTACGTGATAATATATTTCATGTGTCTCCATATATTGTGAAATTTACATATATCATAAGATATATTACTATAATAATATATTATATATGTAAGTTATGCATTGCAATATATGGGACAATACTGCAATTATTGCCGTTTTAATATATTGAATAAATACATCAAACAATCCCTCAGTGGGAAAAAAACAGGACAACAATCCTTTAGTGCAGTGTTATGGATCCCGCATGCTAACAAGACGCACTCTGATTGGCCAGCCTTGGCCAGTCCTTCAGTTGTCCATGGACTTTTTCTTCTCCTGGTGTCATAACTGACAGATCCTTTTGTTTATAGGCGTTCTTATGTCTGGAATCTTCACTCCCCGGGTGTTGCTGAACAACTGCTCAGAGTAGCGGTGGCTTGTGTCCCGTGCTGCCGGCACGATCGGTTATGCGCATAACGGATCGTTCAAGCAGCAAAGTGGTACCGACCTTGATCGAGGGTTCCGTTCCAGAAGAAGATACATGTAGACATGGACTGAAATGTCATGTTGATGATGAGATGTCATGTGGGGGAATAAAAAGTGGACTCAAAAAAAAAAAGTTTAATCCTTGCTGTTAATGATAATTTAATTTATAATACTCTCATCTACATTTTACAATACATGAATCAGTACATAGCCATATGTGGTCCATCCATATGGCTATAAAATATAATGAATGTAATGCAAAAATTTGATTTGGACAATTGTTAATCAACCTCTCTGTAAACCTATGCATGAGCTTGCTTAACTCATAAAAATACTTTGTTTCAATAAACATATATGCAATAATGTAATACAGTTTTGTTTGTATATCAATGTATTTTAAAATATGAATCAATATATTTTTGTTTCGTAAGGGCAAAGCTATGCTGAGAAAGTGCCAGAAGATCAATTGGATCGATGTGACGGTAAGGTTTGGTATATTCCATATCATGGTGTGTACCACCCACGTAATTGCAAATTACGAGTAGTATTTGATTGTGGAGCAGAATACCAAGGCACATCATTAAACAGTCAACTTCTACAGGGCCCAAACCTGACAAGCTCTTTAGTTGGCATTCATCTGAGGTTCAGACAAGAACGTGTTGCTTTCATGACTGACATCAGAGCAATGTTTTACCAGGTCAGAGTGGCAGAGGAAGACAAAGACTTTCTTCGATTCCTATGGTGGCCAGGCGGAGATGTAACACAAGATTTTGTTGTCTTCAGAATGACGGTTCATTTATTTGGAGCAGTTTCATCCTCAAGTTGTGCATGTTTTGCCCTGAGGAGAACTGCAAAAGACAATCAGCACTGCTTTAATGAAGAGGTAATTGAAACTGTGCATTCAAACTTATACATGGATGATTGCCTAAAAAGCTTACCTACAGAGTATGAAGCAATTCAGATGGTCAAAGACCTGACCACTCTTTGTCACAAAGGAGGCTTCCATCTAACTCAGTGGGTCAGTAACATCTGTGAGGTCTTGCAGTCCATTGCAGAACCAGACAGATCCAAGAACCTTAATGAACTCAACTTGGATCGAGACCAACTACCAGTGGAAAGGGCCTTAGGACTTCAATGGTGCGTACAGAGTGACACCTTCAATTTCAAAAATGTTTGCAAAGAAAGAAGGCCAACTAGACGTGGCATATTGTCAGTGATTAGTTCAGTGCATGATCCTTTAGGATATCTTGCACCACTGACACTTCCAGTCAAACTTATCCTCCTACAGAATTGGAACCGTGTTGTTCACATTTCCTTTCTGCTTGGCAAAGCCAGAGTGGCACCTCTAAAACCATTCCTCGATTAGAATTGACGGCTGCAGTCCTAGCAATTTGCATTGACAAAATGCTCAGAAAACAACTTCAGCTTCAACTGGAAAATTCTTGTTTTTGGACTGATAGAATCTCTGTCCTGAAATGCATAAGGAATGAAAATGAGAGATTCCGTACCTTTGTGGCGAATAGGATCTCTGCGATCAGAGAAGCTTCAGAAGTGACACAGTGGAGGTATATTCATACTTCACAAAACCCTGCAGATGATGTATCCAGGAAAATGACTGTACAGCAGCTCATAACCAACAAAAGATGGTTAAATCGACCAGAGTTTTTAAGAGAACCAGTTCTTAACTGGTCAAATGAAAATATTGAATCATACATTGTTGATGATGATCCAGAACTCAAGAAAGAGCTCTCGACAAATGTTCTATGTGTTGCAGATTCTACTGCCCCACACAATTCTTGGATTCTTGAAAGAGAACTACAGACTTTCCCAGACAAAAAGGGATTGGTTAGATCAGTACGAATTCAAACCAAAATGAACACAATAGTTAGAACAGTAACAAAGCTTTGCCTTTTATTGGAAATGTGAAAAAAGTTTCATGTGAGGTTTGCTCTTTAAAAAAAAGGAAAGAAAAGGTAATGCACTTATGTAAAATGAACTGTTGATTGGCATTGTTTATGCTCTACCTCATTAACAGTTAGGGGCCGGTATGTTGGAGCCATTTCATTGTAATTTGTGTTTGTGACACTAGATGGCATAGGAGTATTTTTGAGTACATTTAAGCCAACTGCTGATGAGTTACAGGTGTGCAATGGAAAGTCAAACAAACTTTTTGATTGTGATGTGATGGAGGTAGAGGAAATTGTGATCGTACCTCTTAACAGTTTGTTTGAATGAAAATGTTTGTTCACGCGTCAGAATCAGACTTCTACATTCCATCTGTGTCCGTACACTAAATCTTCTTCTCCTCCTTACCCCCGGTTAAATGCTTCTAAGGTTTTTTTCTGGTTCAGGATTGGCTTGGTTCTAGGAATGTGAGAGCTGTAGCCCTTTTCCTGAAGACGTCTGAGTGCGAAGACTCTTGATGCGCTGACTCTGGATTCAGTCCACTCTTTGTGAAGCTCTCCCATGTTCTTGAATCAGCTTTTCCTGACAATCTTCCCAAGGCTGTGGTCATCCCTTTTGCTTGTGCACCTTTTCCTACCAAACTTTTTGCTTCCAGTCAACTTTCTATGAATATATTTTGATACAGCACTCTGTGAACAGCAGCCCTTACAGCGTTCCCTTATTGTGGAGGGTGTTGATTTTTGTCTTAAGGAATACTGTCAGGTCAGTAGTCTTTCTCATAATTGTGGTTGCATAATCTAAACTAGCCCAAGAGGTACCCAGTATTTATACTCAAAATTAAGAGCAGAGTTTTTCTAAATTTTACTTGTTAAATTAGATTACAAAAAATAAAGGCCTTTTTCATTATATTCTCATTTGTTGAGATAGACCTCTACAAACAAGTTTTTTCCCTTCAAAGGACCAAAGCACCACTCGGATATCAGTTTTATTATGTTCATGGAGCATCTTGTAGGTGTAGATTTTACTTCTGTTAGAGTTTTTGAGCTGGCAGTAAAAAGCTCCAAAGGTTTGATTGCGGCACATCCATGTGACTTTAGCGGCTGAGTGGTGGCTTCTGTCTGGTTCAGTGCTCAGGATATGAGGTTCTTCATCGGGATCCTCGTGGCCCAAATTCAGCGATCCTGTGCCAGAAAAAGTCCAAGTCAAGTAAAAGTCATCTTTATTCATATAGCGCTTTAAACAAAATACATTGCGTCAAAGCAACTGAACAACATTCATTAGGAAAACAGTGTGTCGATAATGCAAAATGATAGCTAAAGGCAGTTCATCATTGAATTCAGTGATGTCATCTCTGTTCAGTTAAATAGTGTCTGTGCAATCATTTGCAATCAAGTCAACGATATCACTGTAGATGAAGTGACCCCCAACTAAGCAAGCCAGAGGCAACAGCGGCAAGGAACCGAAACTCAATCGGTGACAGAATGGAGAAAAAAACCTTGGGAGAAACCAGGCTCAGTTGGGGGGCCAGTTCTCCTCTGACCAGACGAAACCAGTAGTTTAATTCCAGGCTGTAGCAAAATCAGATTGAGCCGAAACATCATCTGTTTATTTAATCCTCATTTATTGTTTTGTAACTTACTACTTTGTTCTCTTTTAAATTTATAATCAAATAACAAAAATAACTATATTGAGATATGTAGCTGTTGTGAAATAATTTCTCAAATCCTGAAGTTAGATTTAGGTCTAAGTCTCTCTTTTTAACAATCACTAATGCTAACCTAACATTTAAGTAGGAATTATGAATGAAACCATTTTGTGTGTAGATGAGCACTAAGCCAAAAAGCCACAAGGCCATGGGAGATGGCGAGTGGATGGCCAGGCTGAGGACTTTTGCATGCTGTGGGGTTTGGCCTTCTGGAGAAGGCAACAGACCAGCCCCAAGGCAACAGAAGTGGTATGACCTCTACCAGAAGGTAAAGCAAAGTTATCATTCATTCATTATGTAGTATGCAGATCACCTGACAATAGTTCAGACAAGTTAGTAAAGTAAACAATGATTATTATCTTTCCAATTGAGAAATGCCCCATGCAGGCCCATGGGCAGACCACCCTCTTTGGAGGCTACATGGCCTGCAATTGTGGATTCCACACTAATAAGGTAATGACATTTGATGTATCATCACATTTCTATTAAAATGCTGTTATGCCATTTCACTATATTTGATGGCCTTTGGTGGTTGTATAAGCAGTCTTCCACTGCCACTCACTTTTCTACTGCACCTCCTGCTGCTTCCGATACGGCTCCTGAAGCGGCTGCTTCTGCTCCACCCTCATTCCTGATTCCTCCTCTAAATTTGACTATGGTGAATATTTTCTCTTAATCAATTAATGCATTTTTATAAGAGGGTGAGTTAAAAATTATTTTTGAGCTTAGACTTACCTTGTGCTTCTAAAAATATATCTGGCAAGACAATATTGTTTTTTTTTTCCAGGAATTTTTACTGATTAATAGTTGTTTATAGCATTTAAAGTCAGCTTTCTCGACAGCTAATTAAAAAATGCGAATTCCATGACAAATTACATTAAAAGACCTATATTTTTCTGGGGATTAAAGTGCATTTTCTTATTAAAAACCCTGTTTTCTGACACTTGTCACCAAAACATTCTGTTGTTTATAATAATTTGCTTATATTAGCATGCTACTAATCTTTAATACATAACTATTGAATATTATATGGTAACCCTAAAACCTAACGCTCAAACTATACCCCTACCCCTCATTCAACATCTACCCAAAACCCTATCCTAGACCTACCCCTACACCTTAACCCTAGCCCTTCCCCTAGCCCTAGCCCTAACCTAACCCTAACCCTAACCCCAACCCTAACCAACCCTAACCCTAACCTAACCCTAACCAACCCTAACCCTAACCCTAGGGTTAGGGTTAGAGTTAGGGTTAGAGTTAGGGTTAGGTTAGGGTTAGATTTGGAAAAATACAACAGCTCCCCCCAACCTAGCCCTCGTCTAGGCCGGTTTGGGATAGGGAGACTGAGGGAAAGGTGCACGGGCCCACGCTTGTCAGACTATACCAAATCGCGTGAGATCATCTCCGGTCTAGGAGCTGCGCTTGTCTAAGCATTGGGCCTAAAAAAGTGAAAATTATGTTTTTAAACGCTGGGTCTGCGATGGTTAAATTTAGGCTCTGAATTTTTTCACCCTTAAGTTTCACAGTGCTCGAGTTGAACCAGCTGGGTTCATAATTGCTGAGGTTATGGCGGTTAGCTTGAGAGTGCAGTTTGTTCCAGCACTCAATCTAGATCTAAGTAGATATGAGAACACAAAGTTCTTGACTGAACTTGTTCCAGATCGGCGAACCAGACCACAACTCGAAGGTCGCAGACTGATAATCCCGACCCAGCATCGTGTTCTGCCAAAAAGTATTGTTTCAGCCAGACTGCCATGTTATCAAAGACGGTTAATGTCATAGTTAAATTATAATCATTGGGTCTGTGATGGTTAAGTTTAGGGTGTGGTTTGGTCCAGCCTTAAAAATAGCAGTCTTCGGGTCGAACCGGCTAGGTTTTTAAATGCTGCGGTTATGGTGGTTAGGTTTAGAGCGCGGTTGGGTCCATCTATAGATTTAACAGTACTCGAGTTGAACCGGCTAGGTTTTTGAAGGCTGCGGTTATGGCGGTTAGGTTTAGAGCGCAGTTAGGTTAGAGTAGGTTAGGGTTAGGGTTAGGTTAGGGTTAGAGTTAGAGTTAGGGTTAGGTTAGGGTTAGAGAGAGGGTTAGGGTTAGGGTTAGGGTTAGGTTAGGGTTAGGGTTAGAGTTAGGGTTAGGGTTAGGGTTAGGGGTTAGGTTAGAGTTAGGGTTAGGTTAGGTTAGAGTTAGGTTAGGGTTAGGGTTAGGGTTAGGGTTAGGGTTAGGGTTAGGGTTAGGGTTAGGGTTAGAGGGTTAGGATAGAGTTAGGGTTAGAGT